>NW_024404509.1:45411-167988 GCF_905171775.1 Rana temporaria | reverse complement strand
GGGGTTTATCGGAATCTGGAAGACCCCTTTAACAAAGGGGACCCCCAGATCCCCCCCCCCCTATGTAAATTGGTAATGGGGTACATTTCCACACACCCCATGATGTCTGCATCTGTGGAGATCCATTGCTTTGGCCGGGCCTCCAGGACGTCCCCCTCTGTCCCCCTTGACAGATATCTTAGATAGCTGATGGTGGACGGGTGAGATGTAGTGTGGACGGGGAATACGACTCATTACATATATGCATTTCATGTGCTAGGGCGGTCTTTTGAAGGAGTGGCGCCTTTGTAGTGTCTGACTTGTGTAATTTGTGACGGCAGAGGTTGATGTGCAAACTGCTTGAATGTTCCTCTTGAGCTGAAACCTGAACTGTTGGGATATTTTGTGTCCCACATGTGAGCTGTGAATTTGCTGTAATTTCTTTTCTGCTTTTGTTTCAATAAACATCTTTGATTTAAAGAAAGATAGTCACACACCAGATGTAGTGAGGAGGGAGCGGCTCCAGGTAGCATGTCCCAATAGGCCTACAAGCGGATTAGCGCAACCAGATTAAGGGGAGACGCCTGTTCTGTGCCAAGCAGCTCCCCACTGACACTGACACAGCCTTAGGTAACGCACACCCAGCAAATTCCAGGTTATATTGGTTTCCTCAGCTTGGTAAAAAAGAAATGAACACAACCTCTGCCGATAAGAATAATGTCAAGTCTGGCGTTTCAGACTTGTTAGCCACCACCGTGTTTTAACAGAAACAGACACCACCCGCTATTGCAAGTTTGACCTTTAGGAAATGTCGGTATCACTTGCGGATAGGTCGGGGTCGGGGCCGCAGGACCGCGACGGTGTCTGGCAGTAGCTCTTGTTGCTGAGCCACCTGAGTTTCTGGACAGATCTCTGTTTGATCCCATGGATAACCTAACTTTCTATCTTGTTTCTGCTGAACCTTGAACTCTTGCTCCTCCCATGAACTTCCTGATTTAAGCCAAGTCTCTGCGCTTCCTGCTTGACAGATTATTGTGCTCTCTCCAGCCAGTATTTTGATCCTTGTGCTCCTGCTGCTTTCCGTATCTTCTTTACCACTCGTTACTGGCCTTTGATTTCCTCCTCAACTACAGGCATGTACTGGCCATCGGGACTACCGTGAGTTTTCCGGTGGGCCGATGGTTCAGTGGGCCGGTTTTTATGCAGAGTTTGGCAACAGTGGCAGCGTGGCAGCAAACAGCGGTCGGGGATTTAGGGAAGGTGGCCAGTGAGGAGGGCAGTTGGATGTGAGACCCCGGAAAGGGAGAAGAGCTCCACCCCCTCCCTGACCACAGAAGAGGCGAACAGGTGTAGGCGCGGCCACCCTGGCGCTCCCAGAACCTTGATTCCCCCACCTCCTCTCTGCTCCAAGAACAGTGCGGAGGACAGCCTGACTGGGGGCCGGGAGGAAGAGGACTGATGGGAAGCGGAGGCTGCCATAGAGCCGCTGGAAGGAGCAGAGCAGTGAGAGCACCCCCCAAAACAAGTGGGAGACTCAGCACTGACGCTGCTGGTCATTAGGTACCCGGCATTCCACACATACCTTCCTGCGCACAGAGCCTGCAGTGGGGAGAGCAGAGGAGGGACTCTCAGCCCCCCTCTGTTTCCCGCCCCCCCCCTCTGTCTCTCAGTTCCCCCTGTCTCTTAACCCAACTCTGTCTCTCAGCCCCCCTGTCTCTCAGCCCCCTGTCTTTCAGTTCCTTCTCTGCCTCTCAGCCCCTGTCTCTTAGTCCCCCCCTCTGTCTCTCAGCCCCTCTCTGTCTCTGAGCCCCCTCTGTCTCTAAGCCCCCTGTCTCTCAGCCTCCCCTGTCTCTCAGCCCCCTGTCTTTCAGTTCCTTCTCTGCCTCTCAGCCCCTGTCTCTTAGTCCCCCCCTCTGTCTCTCAGCCCCTCTCTGTCTCTGAGCCCCTCTCTGTCTCTAAGCCCCCTCTGTCTCTCCGCCCCCCTGTCTCTAAGCCCCCTTTGTCTCTCAGCCCCCTTCTCTGTCTCTCTGTCTTTCAGCCCCCCTCTGTCTCTCCACCCCACCTCTCTTTCACTCACTCCCCCTCTCTTATACCCACCCACTTTTGTTTGATCCCTACCTGCTATATCTGCTACTGGACCCCGGCTTGCTCACCTCCTAGTGGGGGATCCTGTGGACCACAACCTGGTACTAATACGCAGCAAAACCTATCCCCACCATCAGGAGCTCTGGTGATCATCAGTTAATGCTTAGACTCCGCACCAATACACATCCTGAGTCTGTTTTTTTGTATACCAGAGCCACGCTTTACACATGATCCATAATTCCTGCTGTGATGGAGTTACCTTTATAAAATAGTGTTTAGATTAATGTATAGGAAAATGCAAATCAGTTAGACCCCCCAAGTCACATGTGATGGAGTACACAGGAGATACGAGGAGGACACAGACGTCACATGTGATGGAGTACACAGGAGGTACGAGGAGGACACAGACGTCACATGTGAGGGAGTACACAGGAGATACGAGGAGGACACAGACGTCACATGTGATGAGTACACAGGAGATACGAGGAGGACACAGACGTCATATGTGATGGGAGTACACAGGAGGTACGAGGAGGACACAGACGTCACATGTGATGGGAGTACACAGGAGGTACGAGGAGGACACAGACGTCACATGTGATGGGAGTACACAGGAGAAATGAGGAGGACACAGACGTCACATGTGATGGAGTACACAGGAGAAACGAGGAGGACACAGACGTCACATGTGATGGAGTACACAGGAGATACGAGGAGGACACAGACGTCACATGTGATGGAGTACACAGGAGATAACAAGGAGGACACAGACGTCACATGTGATGGAGTACACAGGAGATACGAGGAGGACACAGACGTCACATGTGATGGAGTACACAGGAGAAACGAGGAGGACACAGACGTCACATGTGATGGGAGTACACAGGAGAAACGAGGAGGACACAGACGTCACATGTGATGGAGTACACAGGAGGTACGAGGAGGACACAGACGTCACATGTGATGGAGTACACAGGAGAATGAGGAGGACACAGACGTCACATGTGATGGAGTACACAGGAGAAATAAGGAGGACACAGACGTCACATGTGATGGAGTACACAGGAGATACGAGGAGGACACAGACGTCACATGTGATGGGAGTACACAGAAGGTACGAGGAGGACACAGACGTCACATGTGATGGGAGTACACAGGAGATACGAGGAGGACACAGACGTCACATGTGATGGGAGTACACAGGAGAAACGAGGAGGACACAGACGTCACATGTGATGGAGTACACAGGAGATACGAGGAGGACACAGACGTCACATGTGATGGAGTACACAGGAGATACGAGGAGGACACAGACGTCACATGTGATGGAGTACACAGGAGAAACGAGGAGGACACAGACGTCACATGTGATGGAGTACACAGAAGGTACGAGAGGACACAGACGTCACATGTGATGAGTACACAGGAGAAATGAGGAGGACACAGACGTCACATGTGATGGAGTACACAGGAGATACGAGGAGGACACAGACGTCACATGTGATGGAGTACACAGGAGATAAGAGGAGGACACAGTGACATTTCTGGAGAATCAGTGGATTTGCACATTAGCTCATCGGATAATAACTTCACACGAAGAACAATTTATAAATGTTTATTGAAAAATATTCAGAAAACATTTTCTTTACTCTGAAGTCAGATATCCAACAAATAGGTTGGTGGCTGGGAAAGGGTTACTTTTCTATCAGGTCCTCTTCTCATCTCTTCATCTGCCGCCTGTGGAGGGTCTGGACTTCCTTCATGAGACGCAGGCAGAGCTCATCCTGGTACGGCAGCGCCACACACTGTACAGACAGCGGCAAACGCACCCCGTCCGCCACCGCCTGCAGAGACACAGAAGGCTAAACCTTTCATCTGAATTATAAATTGCTACATTTGTAAATTCCAAAAGCCAATATAAAGGAATAGTAGTGATAAAAAAAAAGCACTCGTGGATTTACCCAATTTTGCTTTTTTTGTACAATTGTCCTTTAAGGGGGCGTGACAAGGGGTGTGTCCTATGCCTACATACTTTTGCTGATAGGTGTTCCTAATTCCCATCTCAAAAGGTTGGGAGGTATGACCCCCCCCCACTTCTCTCCATAACTGCTCCCCTCTTCTCATGGGCCAGATTCAGAAAGAATGGCGTAACTTTCGGCGGGCGTAGCGCATCTCATATACGCCACGCCGCCGTAACTTAGAGAGGCGAGTACCGTATTCAGAAAGAACTTGCGCCCTAAATTACGGCAGCGTAGCGTAAATGGGCCGGCGTAAGCCCGCCTAATTCAAATTATCAAGGCAGTGGGCGTGTTGTATTACAATGAGCTGTGACCCCATGTAAATGAGGGGCCGAACGAACGGCGCATGCGCCGTCTCGTGGACGTATCCCAGTGCGCATGCTCAAAATCACGTCGGCTAGAATGCCCAAGATACGTCGAACACTGCCTACGACGTAAACGTAACTTACGCACAGCCCTATTCAGGTACGACTTACGTAAACGACGTAAATTTCGACGGTCGTTCCGACGTCCATACCTTAACATGACTTACCCCTGCTTTATGAGGGGTAAAGTTACGGTCGTACGCCTTACGTAAACAGCGTATATTAATACGCCGGGCGCAAGTACGTTCCTGAATTCGGCGTATCTAGGTCATTTGCATATTTATAATGGGAGCGCCGAATGCGTCCAGCGTAACTATGCGCCCGCGATACGCCGGCGTAGGCAAGTTACGTCGGACGGCTGAAGCCATGTTTTTGAACGTATCTTGCTTTGTGAATCGGCGCAAAGATGCGACGGCGCACATTTGAAATTACGGCGGCGTATCTGCGGATCTCCTCTCCATAACTCCTCCTCTCTTCTACCTCACTCCTCGGGATACACCAAAGATTTCACATATAGGAGGAGGAGAGGCCACAGCCTGGAGATATGGGGTCAGCAGTCCTACTGGGGTACAGCGTCCCCATGCGCCTCCCCCCCACTGTATCCCACAATATAATATATATGGACTATAGGAATGTACAGGAGTCCCTCCCGCCTTGTATTATCAGATCCACTCACCTTTCTGAAGAGTTTGTCCCAGAGATCGTTGTTATATCCCTTGTAATGTCTCAGGGCCTCCTCGTCTTCTTCCGTGACGGAACCCACCGGAACCACCCCAGCCGGGAACTGGAGCAAATTGTACAGCATGGTGTACGAGCAACTCACTGAGGAGGACATAGGAGGAGATTATTACCATACACATAGATCCAAAGTGTCCCGGATTTCAAGGGATTGTCCCTGATTTTCAAGGGATTGTCCCTGATTTTCAAGGGATTGTCCCTGATTTCAACTTAGGGATTGTCCCTGATTTGTCCCACTTTCCTCCTCATTTGTCCCCTAGTTTGGTCTGATCTATATAGATGTATATAAAATGCACTTTTTTTCTTTAAAAAGTGTTTCCCAGCGCTAAACCTTACATCCAAATTCTAAATTGTTGCATTTATAAGCCCAGTATAAAGGAATAGTAGTGGTAAAAAAAAATAAAAAAAAGTGCTTGTGGGTCTAACTAATCTTTCAAAAAATTAAAAATCTCCTTTAACGGGGCGTGGCGGGGGGGGTGTCCTAATCCTACATACTTTTGTCAATAGGTGTCCCTCGTTCCCATCTCAAAAAAGTTGGGAGGTTTACATACATGTTACATACAGGACCAGATATCATATCTCTGCCCACTGGGAGGCGCTGTATGGTGGGGGAAGGGAACAATAATAGTTATTATCATTCAGGAGAATAATCCCACTGTAACGGAATGGCCCGTGACACCCAGAGACTTTTGAAGGATGTGGGGTAGCTCCTGTGCCAGCTTCACTAATGGCTCTTGGGTCTAGGGTCATCCTATGTCCCTTTTGGGCATAGGATGACTGAGAAATGATATCTCGGATTACATGAGATGGGACATTAATGATGGTTCATGTTATGCAGGTCATCTTAGAATATTACAAGTTGTTAGCTTATGAACAGGTCAATAGACTGTTGAGGTGTTAATTGAATCAGGCTCCTAAAATATTCCATTGTCCATTGTCCATTTATGCTAATACTGTTTTGTGTCTATTGTACTAATTAAGTCTGTAAAGGTTCAGATGTCTAACTTTGAGGTGTTAATTGAGTCTGGCTTCTGAAAGACCTTTCATTGTGGATGCTAATGACACTGTATGGTGTGAATAGCTTATTGTCGGAGACAGAACGTCTGACATAGGAATGTGTATTAATGCAGGTGAATAGCTTATTGTCGAGTCAGGACATCTGGGGGATAATTAACTCACCTGAATGTCATTATCTAAAAGAAATGTGCATGAAGCCCCCATTGTGTGATGTTGGGGGTGGAGAGTTTCATTGTCCCTGTAACCTGCTTTTTGCGTTGTGAACTGTATAAAAACCCTGAGTTTTACCATTAAACAATTCAGTCATTTTGGAACCAGTAACAGAGCTGTGTGTTGTCTCGTTATTCTGGGAAATGAAATGGGTTCTGTCGCTGGATTGTCGGATAAGCAAGGGGCGATGTAATGGAATATCGTAAACGGTGGTGACCGTTACACCCACCAACCTCCAGAATAAGAACAATCGTAATTCATCATCACAACACAATATGACATAACATAAATACAACACAACATGACACAATACAAATACAACACAACACAATCAAAACACACAACATGACACAACACAATACAACGCGACACAACATGGCAGAACATGGCGCTGCACTGGTACACTCGGCCACCAATGCCATGTTAAGTCACTATGACATCATAGAATAGAAATTCTACCTAACAGCTTCCCCCGCATAACCGACATTGAAGGCTGGGCCTAACATCGGGCGAGGATAACATCCAGATCCAACTTCCTCCATCACTGATAAACTCGGCCTGATATTCCTGGAGAGACAAGACAAACATATCATCACAACATCTGATCAACGTCAGAGGGCCGACACTCGGCACAAGAGCTGACACTCAGTAAGAGAACAAATGACGTTATATTTACCTCCACTGCTTTCTGATGCATCCAATGTTCATGTAGCAGACCTGAGAAAAAACAAATCTATACATCACCAACACAGGAGACCATAATAGTGATTTGTGACTGAGGGGGAGGGGCCATTAGAGTGTAAGCTCCTCTGGTATAGAGACTAATGTGACTGGCTCAGTGACTCTGTACAGTGCTTCAGTATATGTCAGAGACATTCATTACAACGGAGATGTTTTGGCGACTCAACCTGGCACCAGCAGACGCAAGCACCACCCTGGAGATCCTCGGAAACTGGAAAATTAATGAAGATTGTTGAGTGAATCTGTAATGTGGCTGAAGAAGAAGTGACTGTTTGATCATTTTAGCTAACCATTGTAAAGACTGACCATGCCGACCTTTCTACCTTCTCCTGTAATCTTTACTTCTATCTGTAGGACTCGTTACAGTCCCGTGTATGAATGTGGGGTTCTTCTCCAATTACAGTTCCCACATTTTCCCAGATGTGTGCCACGGCAGGCAAGACTCTCACCAGTGTGCCACGGCAGGCAAGACTCTCACCGGTGTGCCATGGCAGGGAAGACTCTCACCGGTGTGCCATGGCAGAGAAGACTCTCACCAGTGTGCCATGGCAGGGAAGACTCTCACCAGTGTGCCATCTTAGGGAAGACCTCCTCGCCAGTGTGCCATCTTAGGGAAGACTCTCGCCAGTGTGCCATGGCAGAGAAACTCTCACCAGTGTGCCATGGCAGGGAAGACTCTCACCAGTGTGCCATCTTAGGGAAGACTCTCGCCAGTGTGCCATCTCAGGGAAGACTCTTGCCAGTGTGCCATGACAGGGAAGACTCTCACCGGTGTGTCATGGCAGGAAGACTCTCACCGGCTGCAGCTCTTTGGAGAAATGTGGATCGAGCTGTATGGCACCAGAAGCCGATCTTAGACAATGAAGTCTTCTCTGCCATGCCAGCGCGAGGGCCAAAATAATCTATCCTAAAAGTACTGAGGAACCACCAACAAAAATCATACAGAGGGTGCCATCAGCAGATCTGATCTGTGTAAGTGTATGGATGCTCACTATTGGACAAGAATGAAGGACAGGGTCCTCTTCACTGCTCCTGGAATCTTCACATAAGAAACGTGTCCTGAAGATGTGAGTCCAACAAGTCGTCTTTACTGGCGGGAGGAAAAAATTGACAAAAGTTGAGTGTGTAACCTACCACAGAAACTAATTAATTCAACGTGACTTTACCTGACCCAATGATATACAGCCTAACCACCCCCATACCCAGAACACTACAAAATATCCAACCTACCCAACACAATATCCAACACAACATCCCACCCACCAAAACATCCAACCCACCCACCACAATACCCACCACAATCTCCAACACAACATCCAACCTACCCACCACAAAACATGCATCCTACCCACCTCAATTACCAACACAACATCCAACCTACCCACCACAATACCCAACAGAACATCCAAACTACCCACAAGATCCAACCCACCACAACATTCAACCTACCCACCACAAAATAGCCAACCTACCCACCAAAACATCCAACATACCCACCCCAAAACCCAACACAACATCCAACCTACACAGCGCAAAACCCAAAACAACATCCAACCCATACAACACAACATCCAATCCACTCACCACAATACCGAACACAACATCCAACCTATCCACCAGAACATCCAAACTACCCACCACAATACCCAACACCAAGCCTACCCACCATAAAACCCAACACAACATTCAACCTACCCACACATTATCTAACCTACCTAACATCCAACATACCCACCACAAAACCCAACCCAACATCCAACCCACCCACCACGACATTCAATCCAACATCCAGCCCACCCACCACAGCATCCAACCCACCCACCACAAAACCCAACACAACATTCAACCTACCCACCACAATACCCAACACAACATCCAACCTAGCCACCACAAAACCCAACACAACATTTAACCTATCCATCACAATATCCAAGACAACATCCAACCTACCCAACATCCATCCTACCTAACATCCAACCTAGCCACTACAAAACTCAACACAACATCCAACCCAGCCACCACTAAACCCAACATCCAACTGACAAACCACAACAATCAACCCAACATCCAACCCACCCACCCACCACAACATCCAACCCACCACAATACAAGGCGTAACACGCATTACTGGGATAAAAAGAAGCAACCTGGCCACCACAGCCACTCACACGACCAACATACGGTAAACCCATACCCCCCCCCCATACCCAACACCCAACCTACCCACCATAAAACCCAACATCCAACCCACCTACCACAAAACCCAACATAACATCCAACCTACCCACCACAAAACCCAACAAAACATCCAACCTACTTACCACAATACCCAACAGAACATCCAAGCTACCCGCTACAATACTCAACCCAACACAACATCCAAACTACCCACCACAATACCCAACACCCAGCACAATACCCAACACCAAGCCTACCCACCATAAAACCCTACACAACATCCAACCCACCCACCACAAAACCTAACAACATCCAACCCACCCACCACAAAACCCAACACAACATCCAACCTATCCACCACAATATCCAAGACAACATTCAACCTACCCACCATAATACCCAACACAACATCCAAACAACCCAACACCCATCCTACCCAATATCCAACCTACCCACCACAAAACCCAACACAACATCCAACCCAGCCACCACAAAACCCAACATCCAACCCACAAACCACAACACTCAACTCAACATCCATCCCACCCACCACAACATCCAACCCACCCACCACACTACAAGGTATAACACACATCACTGGGACCAAAAGAAGCAACCTGGTCACCACAGCCACTCACACAACCAACACACGGTAACCCCCCACTTCTCTAAAAAATTGTCAAGTAAATGAGAGGAGACTCCTGAATGTTTGCTAACCCCTTGCACCAGTTTTTATAAATCTACACCATTGTCTCCCAGAGTCATAATTCGGCTATTCTTTGGTAACAGTATTTCTTCTGTTGTGTTGGAAATTATAACGTCTGCTCCCTGGAAAGGTCACATGGCTTCTCCATATCTCTTCATATCATTGTATCTCATCAAGATCAGCATAGGATTTGGTTGGCAGACATTCCACAATCAGCTGACACAATAGAAGCCATGTAAGAACAAATGTCTACAGAACTCCCAACCGCAGATCAACCAGCCAGCTCTGTATAGGATTCATCCATACAATATAATGCAGGATTCAGTGTATTCAAACAGTCGGTGTATGAGTACAATGTAGGACAAATTAAATAAGTTAATACAGAGTAGACCTATAAAGACCTATAGAAATGTTGCACAACCTCGCAGTAGCAAATAACAATACAAATTCTATCAAATGCCCCTTTTCAACATGACACCCCAACCTCCCATTCCTTCCAGCACAGTCAGATTAGCAGCAGATGACTTCTGATTGGTTGCTATGGGTTATGGCACCATATAACGTAGAACCTACAATTTATCTGCCAACGTTCTGCCTCCATCTCCGAGCAATACCTTCACGAACAAATCCAATAAATCATGCACTCGTGGTACTTTGAAGGGGATCAGCTGAGGAGACAATACAAGTGTTGTGTTGGTATCTGTGCATGGCTGTGTCTTTATGTTGTGTGGACTCTACATAACATCAGCTCAGCGCTCAATGTGCTATTCCTTTAACCTCCCACTGATACCCCCCACCAGAATATAACATATGAACCACTTCCCTGGATATGGTAGAGACTTCTACCATACATGACCCCACAAACCCAAAGTCTGACCACTCACCGTGTGTCCGGCCTCCTCTAGAAGCTTCTTTGTCTCCAGCAGAATACGCCTCATACTGGGGTTTGGCTGAAAGAATCCGTCTTCCTCATAATATCCGATACGGAGAGGCTTATTACCGGAAAACTTCTACAAAAGGCAAAGTGTGGTCAATGTACTGGTCAGTGAATACAGAGAAAAGTCTATCCTCTGCACTATCACCCTCCCAATCCATGGAGAGATATAAGATCCATTGTCACCCTTTACTGATTAGTCAAAACAGCTTAGTGCAATACAACACACCTGTAGATTAGGCCTCCTTACCTCCTCATTGAAGTAGATGGGGGGAACATTTGGGTCAAGTCGGAACAACTCATCACACAGCAGAGCTCTCATAGCCAGAACCAGACCGTCCACATCTTGTGCCATTGGACCAATGCACGTAGACACTGAAATGTGGGAAACAGAGTTAATGTAATTCCCCACAACACCCCAAACGTACCCTAATAACACCCCAAGTGTGCCCTAAACACACAATCCAAATACACCCCAAATGTGCCCTCATCAGACACCCTAAATGTGCCCTAAACACACACTCAAAATACACCCCAAATTTACCTGTGAGGGAAATTCACCTTAGACCACACTCAGGGTCAAGAAGTTTTCTTTATTTGACTCGTACGAGGAGACAAGTTACAACAAAAGGACAGATATTTGCCCATTGGTTCTGCTCTCTATGACCCGTGCAAAAGGGCAGCATACATAGAGTTCAGGCTTATAAGCTACTATTTGACTTGTCTGTCTAGCAATTGTAAAACTTGCATTTATAGACCTTTACAAGCCGTATCTTAGCCATCTCTTCTAGATATGATTGGTTGCTAAGATCTACATCAGGGATATGCAATTAGTGGACCTTCAGCTGTTGCCAAACTACAAGTCCCATGAGGCATAGCGAGACTCTGACAGCATCAAGCATGACACCCAGAGGCAGAGGCATGATAGGACTTGTAGTTTGGCAACAGCTGGAGGTCCGCTGATTGCATATCCCTGATCTACATCAATGTAACTAACCGTAAATCTGACACCTGTCCTACAACCAGACAAACGTATTCATTCCCAGAATTTCTATATGTTCATTAAAGTGATTTATAACTGGTTTTGTCCAATTAAAAACACCTGTGTAGAGATAGTATGGCACCCAACTGTGTTAAATCAAACCCTCCTCGTCCTGATAAGACTCCACCAACTTCACGGATAACAGATTTACGACTTTGGGAGAATGAGCTTTCAATAACCCCACCTTATGTGTTATGTATTATTATATAATCCTATATGTAGGATATTTAAGTCTTGAGGCGGACCTACCTGTTGTCATTCCATCCACACATGGGCGGACACCACTAATACTAGAAAAGAAGGTGGGGTTTAGATTCCATTCCATATTCAAACAGGGCGATATGATTAATGATATCATTGGCTCACCTGAGTCTGATTGGTGACGGCTTAAACCCAACAATTCCACAGAAGCTGGACGGCAAACGGATGCTGCCACCAATATCTGTTCCAATTCCTAGGATGGAGCCCCCACCTCCAATCAGGGCCCCCTCCCCTCCTGTGGAGCCTGCACAGGCTTTGGCTTTGTTGTGGGGGTTCCGGGTATACCCATAGGTGGGGTTACTGGTCTCAATGCTGGCAAACAATGAAAAAGATGAATTATTTGTAAACCAATGGATGGTGAGATGTGATTGGTGTCTATGGGTTCCTGAGCTCTGCCTCACCAAATCAGGCTCTGCGGCACGTTGGTCTTGGCAAACACAATGGCTCCTTGTTTCTTCAAGACTTTAACTACGACACTGTCCTCCTCCTCCAGAGCATCCAGATACTGAACCAGGCCACATGTGGAGGGGTGACCCTGAAAACCCCAAGGAGAAATGTGAGGACTCCCGATCCCAGGTGAAAATCCCACAGAGGACTCATACAACCCCCAATACCAGGTCAAAATCCCACAGAGGACTCATAGGACCCCCAATCCCAGGTGAAAATCCCACAGAGGACTCATAGGACCCAGATACAATTTAAAGGAGTTTTTTCTTAATGCATCCTATGGCCACAGAGAACAGTTTGGATCCCAGGTTAAAATCCCACGAGTACTGTTAGGACCCCCGATTCCAGGTGGAATCCCACAGAGGATGGTTAGGATCCCCAATCCCAGGTGAAAATCCCACAGAGGATGGTTAAAACCACCCATCCAGGACAGCCCGTTCAGGTTAATAAATAAATGGGAAATTTTATAGACCCCCTCACCATAAAAAATTGGTGCGTCTGTTCCTGGAACTCTTCCTACCAAAACAAAGTCCTTCCTTTCAGAGCTAACACTATAAACACAGGCATGCTTTTGTATCACACTATAAGAAAATAATGTAGGAAGATATGATTGTATGCCAATATAATTACCTGGTAGCCAACTTGCTCCTTTATGGATACCGGGACCCCGTACAGAGGGCCCCTCTCCTCTCTCTCCTGCAATTTCTTGATCTGAGTTTCACAGTCGGACATGAAGACAGTCACACAGTTCAGATCACTGTGTACTTCAAGTGCCTGTTGGGGAATATGATAAACATTATTGACCATGTCTAGTGTAGTGGTGTCCCTGCTTACCCACCTTGCTCATTATTGGGTGTGGGGTCCCTTTAAGTCCTTTTCCTATAATCCCCAGGATTCCTAGACACACTCAGTGTTTCCTGCCTTGCTCAGAGACACCATGCCTGATGGGACAGCAGTCACTGGGCACTAAGAGGTTACCAGGTGTTTGGGGTCCTTCTTGTTGCTCCTAGAATGAGAACCACTTCATATTAAGTCCAGTCACTGTGGGGGGTCCTGCGTTTCCTGGCCTCAGAATACTTCCTTTCTAGCCTGTCCGGAGATCCCCATGGGTGGAGTCTGTCCGAAGATCCCCATGGTTGGAGTCTGTCCGGAGATCCCCATGGGTGGAGTCTGTCCAAAGATCCCCATGGGTGGAGTCTGTCCGGAGATCCCCATAAGTGGTGTCTGTTCAGGGATCCCCATGGGTGGAGTCTGTCCAGAGATCCCCATGTGTGGAGTCTGTCCGGAGATTCTCATGGGTGGAGTCTGTCTGAAGATCCCCATGGGTGGAGTCTGTCTGCAGATTCCCATGGGCAGAGCTCTTCCTGGACCCCTGTGGTTGACCCCCTGGTCTACCATTACTGTTAGGACCCTTGATTCCAGGTGAAAATCCCACAGAGGACTGTTAGGACACCCGATTCCAGATGAAAATTCCATAGAGGTCAACCACAGGGGTCCAGGATAGGCTCCACCCATGGGAATCTGCAGACAGGCTCCACCCATGGGGATCGCTAGACAGACTACACCCATTAAGGATCTCTGGACAGACTCCACCCATGGGGATATAGATAGCATTCTTTTGAAAGAAATGTCACCCCCTGGATGACGCACATGGCTGTCTTTGCACAAGACTGTACTGTGCTGTTTATTACTAAGGAATTCCTCATATAAGCTGTTATTTTGTACTGTGCTACCTGCTAGTGACCCCTCTAGGCAGCCCTGTACTACAATGATGTCACTGTCTGTTATACTTTGTCTTATGCTTTATGCATAGCCTTGTAAGGAACTGCTTCCATCTACTGTCTGCATTTGTAAAAGGCTGGCAATTAGTAGTTATCTTTAGTTGTTTATAGACAGGTACTTCCTGTCCCTGCTAGCTGGATCATAAACCCCTATTGGAAGACTGTGATATCTTATAAAGAGGACTTTCCACAATGCAGAGACATAATTGGACATCCAGACCAGAAGCTGAGACTATTAGTCAAGTGTTCCTGTGTTCTGTTCAGTTCAACTGTTGCCGCTTCTGTGTGTATCTGAAGTCTGGTGATAGAAGGGTCTCTGGCGTATTGTCGTATTGTTATTATCTCATGTGCACAGTGCCAGATAGCCAGGTCTGTGCTACTGTATTAGTGTAGTGGTCACCAGTTAGTATATTAGTAGGTTGTGACAGACCTACCTGGGACAGAGGCTTTTGGAGGGGACTGAATGCTAGCCTCTTGCCTACCGATCATGGGCCCTGGCATTTGGGGGAACGGTGCTCTTTGTGAGCTGTATGCCTGGGCACCCTTGAGGTGGTGTTACAATACTTTGGACTCAGGTCCATGTCCCCCCCCAAGACACACAGACTATAGGAACCCTGTATATGCCATATTAGAAAGAGTGACTGATTCATAATGTTGGGACACATACTGTTAGAAGATGCTAATGTCAACTCCAGCCACCTGTCTGTCTGTTGTCTGCCATAATGTAAATGAGTCTAGTATGGCTTCTAAGAGTCTTTCACCCACTGTTGTTTGTGCTAATTAACCCTGCAATTGTATGAAGGAGTTCTGTGTTGATATGTATGATAATGTATATTGTAGTTAGGGAGTCACATCGGCTGCTTTAAGGGATAAGTTAATTAGCTCATGTTAATTTATGTTTCTGGTTACAGGTGTATTGTTAGAGTAATATCAGCAGGAGGGAGGAACCTCCTCTTTAACTGTATATAAGACTTGTATTCTTGTTCTAATAAAGAGTTCATGTTCAACAACCAAACGAGTATCGTCTTGTTTTGTGCTTGTTAGTGGTTGGAATATCTGATATCTAGATTCAGACTGGGAGGAAGCGGTATATGACGAAAGCACTCAAGCTGAGTGTGGGATGTTTCGTTACATAGGTGAACCTCTTTATTATTATAGAGTTATAGGCCACTCGTGTTACCTCAGTGAACTGGTATCTTCTGGTCTGGGATTCTCTAGCTCAGTAACCAACATAGGGT
Source organism: Rana temporaria (assembly GCF_905171775.1). Classification (NCBI taxonomy): domain Eukaryota; kingdom Metazoa; phylum Chordata; class Amphibia; order Anura; family Ranidae; genus Rana; species Rana temporaria. Next base: position 152,248 of record NW_024404509.1, on the reverse strand, counting down.
AGGGTCAGGTTAGGCATCTGATGGCCCATAGACAGCTAGGAACCAGCATAGGGTAGGGTCAGGTTAGGCATCTGATGGCCCATAGACAGCTAGGAACCAGCATAGGGTAGGGTCAGGTTAGGCATCTGATGGCCCATAGACAGCTAGGAACCAGCATAGGGTAGGGTCAGGTTAGGCATCTGATGGCCCATAGACAGCTAGGAACCAGCATAGGGTAGGGTCAGGTTAGGCATCTGATGGCCCATAGACAGCTAGGATTACAAGACAGATCAGACACAGTTGGGGACTGAGCAGTAGAGTAGCTAGGCTGACATTGAGTTCCAGAGTCATACCATTGACATGGTTCGTCACAAGCTGCATTCTTGGCAGATCGGTGCCGGATGGAAGATCTCCAAATCGCAACTGATCCTGTATTTAGGTTTTCAGAAACCAAAATGGAGGCCACACCTATGATATTCCCTAGGGGCCCAACAACTGGACTAGCTGGAGGTATCTCTGCCAAATGACTGGATGTACCCAAGTAAATGTGTGCGACTCCCCTGGGACACTTGTTGGGTTCATTTGCGGATGTAATGTGTGAAGGATGTCAGTGTAAATCTCCCTGCTTGGTTCATGTGTCACAAGCTATTGACATGTTAATGACCCTTCCTCAGCCAGCTCCCTAGTTCAAATGGTAATTGATTTATTGTGTGTGGGAAGGAGACCGGCCTTACTGTTTACAATGATTAGATAAGGGGCTCATGTTAATTATTCTGATTGCTTCATTGTGGTCAGGCTGTTACACCTAGTAATTAACTCCGCTGATGTCTTTATCTAAAGAAACATGTCTGCATGGTCGGCTCCGACTTGTCTCCTATAATCTGTATGGGAAACCCCACTGTGTGAGGGGGGGGCGTTCCTAACAGGCTGTAACCACATATAAGCTGAGTTTTTGTGTCAATAAAGTGTCTTGTTCCAGCAGTAAGCTTGTCTCATGTGTGGCTTTCTGGGCGATTCCAGGGATATCCCTCCTCGTGGAATATTGGGGTGATTGTCGTTATGGGAAGAAGGGAACGTTGACGGGGATATCATACCGATACCGTCACAATTGGTTGGTAGCAGCGGGATTTTTTCCCTTCTATTCCCCTTCACACCCGGATTCCAAGCAGACACTGGAAGAACTACTGGAAGTTCGTGGAAGGATCGCTAGCAACAAAACCAAGCGGGTCATCATAGCAGAATCAATGGAGCTAGACCAGGAGGACGGGATTGCAGCAACGCCAGCAGTACAAGAGATGGAGACACCAGTGATTCAGGAGGAGGAATCGCCAGCCAACAAGCTAATGAGAGAGAAGCTAGCGTGGTTCGGCCCCGAACCCAACGCCGGATGTGGTTCTGAAAGTGATGGACCTGTTAGCGGAGGAGGCTAAACAAATAAGGGACGCAGAACTACAGAAGGATAAACAAATAAGGGACGCAGAACTACAGGAGGCTAAACAAATAAGGGACGCAGAGCTACAGAAGGCTAAAGAAATAAGGGACGCAGAACTCCAGAAGGCTAAAGAAATAAGGGACGCAGAGCTACAGGAGGCTAAACAAATAAGGGACGCAGAGCTACAGAAGGATAAACAAATAAGGGACGCAGAGGTACAGTTAAAACTGGCAGCAGTCCAACAAGCAGCCGCACATTCTCCAAACAGTGAGTACAGCACAGCAGACGCAAGGAAGATTCCGTTTAGCGCTTTTAAAGCTTTTGATGAAAAGGACTGTGAAATTGATAACTACCTGGCAGACTTTGAGCGACAATGTAACCTGCACCGAATAGCTAGAAGAGAGTGGGTTGCAATATTGTCAGGCAAACTGTCAGGCAAAGCTTCTGATGCTTTCCGGACCGTGCCAGATCAGGATATCCATAGCTACGCCCGGGTTAAAGAAGCGCTCCTGGCTCGTTATGCAGTAACCCCAGAGTCCCACCGACAGAAGTTCAGGGACTCACGCAAAACCACGAAAGACTCTTACGCAGAATGGGCATGCCAGCTGTCCCTGTCGGCCTCTAACTGGGGTTAACAGCAGCCAGGCCACCACCGCAGAGGACATTTTGCAACTAATGCTCCTGGAGCAATTTTACAATCACATCCAGACGGATGTCAAAGATTGGGTGAGAGATCGCAGGCCCATGACTCTACCAGAGGCCGCGAAGTTGGCGGATGAATATGCGGATACTCGCAAGACAAACCAGGTCACACCACGGGTACAACCTCCACAACCAACGGCGCCCTCACACCCACCAGCCGCTAGATACCAACCGCCTAACAGACCGATGACATCTAGCCCTCGCTACCCACGCCAGGAGGACAACGAACAACGCTGCTTCCGGTGCAAACAGTTGGGTCACTTCAAGCAGAATTGCCCCATGAACGACAACACCAGGTCAAATTGGTCTCAACCTGGGTACCGCCCACCAGCAGCAGCCCATTGTGTAGACTCGGCTTGGGATCTCCAGGAGCTGGGTCCGGAAGAACCATTGGGCACCCCTTACGAAGCCCTCATGGTACAATCTGTTATTACGGACAACAGGGAACACCATTGTCAGCTGGTCATGGGCGACCGCCATGAGCCGGAGGGGCCTTGGAGGGAGCTGGCAGAAAGAGGCACCGCCAGCTAACCCTCCAAGAAGAAGAGGTCCTGGAAGTCATAACCAGCGGACCTGGGAGGAGAAGAAGCGACTGGAGGAGATGGAATCGCAGCGGGCGCCCCAGATGCGGGCCGAGATGTTCGCCAAGGGCCCACCGGTGGCCCCTTACACCACCACCCAGTTCCTGATGATGAAGGACCACGTGGAGAGCCTGCAGGACATGAGCAAGCAGGATCTGATCCGTGAGTACATAGAGCTGGAGGAGTGCATAAGCCGCATGGAGGAGGAGAACAACCACCTGAGGTCACAGCGGGCTGACCCCCCCAGGCTCCATGAACTGGAGAAGGAGCTGGAGAAGCTCAAAGAGGAGAACCGGCGGCTGCGGAGGGAGCAGGGGGTGGCTGACCTTATGGGGCTCTGAGTCCCCTCTCCCCCCCCCCCCCGGACTCTGAGCACCAGTGCTACAGCATTTCAACAAATATAACTTTTTCTTTTTATGAATCTCCTGTGATTGTCACTTCAGAGCCATAACCTGCCCCCTCCCATAGCGGGACACCTAGATGGCGGCGCACAGACCCATTCGCTGTCTTCACACTGACTTCTGGTGACTTTGCAGATCGCACAAAGACTTGGGGACTGACCGGCGTGTGATCTGATGACCCGGTAGCATACCTGAGTCGGAAGCAGTTACCAATGGAGGTCAGTCACGCCAAACGGAGTTAACCTCGGACTAAAAGCTCTGAACCCGTCAACCCTACTGGACCAGGGAAGGTCCAACCGGGTTTGCCGGAGCAGGGAGAAAAAGGGGGGCCATTGTGAAGGATGTCAGTGTAAATCTCCCTGCTTGGTTCATGTGTCACAAGCTATTGACATGTTAATGACCCTTCCTCAGCCAGCTCCCTAGTTCAAATGGTAATTGATTTATTGTGTGTGGGAAGGAGACCGGCCTTACTGTTTACAATGATTAGATAAGGGGCTCATGTTAATTATTCTGATTGCTTCATTGTGGTCAGGCTGTTACACCTAGTAATTAACTCCGCTGATGTCTTTATCTAAAGAAACATGTCTGCATGGTCGGCTCCGACTTGTCTCCTATAATCTGTATGGGAAACCCCACTGTGTGAGGGGGGGGGGCGTTCCTAACAGGCTGTAACCACATATAAGCTGAGTTTTTGTGTCAATAAAGTGTCTTGTTCCAGCAGTAAGCTTGTCTCATGTGTGGCTTTCTGGGCGATTCCAGGGATATCCCTCCTCGTGGAATATTGGGGTGATTGTCGTTATGGGAAGAAGGGAACGTTGACGGGGATATCATACCGATACCGTCACATAATGGAATGGCCAGTGATACCCAGAGACTTTTGAAGCATGTGGGGTACTCCTGTGCCAGCTTCACTAATGACTCTTGGGTCTAGGGTCATCCTATGTCCAATAGGGGCATAGGATGACTGAGAAATGATATCATGAATTACATGAGATGGGGCAATAATGATAATTCAAGTATTGCAGGATATCTTGAAATATTACAAGTTGTTTATTCTGACCCCAACAGGTTAATAGGAGAGTGACTCATTCATGTGGGGGACACATACTGTAAAGATGTTAATTGATGTTAATCACCTCCAGCTACCTGGCTGTAGTGATGAAAGCTTGCTGTGATTGCATTCTATTGTCTATTGTGTTAATTAAGCCTGGCTCCTAAGATATTTCATGGTGCTATGCTAACTAACCCTGTATTGTGTGAAAGTTCTATTGATGCTAAAATGTGTTAACACACTGTAAATGTCAGACGTCTGATTTATGTTCACTAAAGGAATGTGTATTGTGTAGCAGGTGAGAATAGCTTCTCGCAGAGTCAGAAAGTCTGGGTAATGACTAGTAATTAACTCATGTGGATTATCTGAATGTCATTATCTAAAGGAATGTGTATTGAAGTTCCTTGTGTCATGTTGTGGGTGGAGTTGAGTCATTGTCCATATTTGGTTGCTAACTGTATAAGAAGAGCTGAGTTTACCATTAAAGTATTCATTCGTTTGGAACCAGAGAACAGAGCTTGTGTCTCGTTATTCTGGGAAAATCCATATGGATCGTGTCTGCTGGATTGTGGAGTGTCGGATAAGCTGTCTTGGGTTGGTGGAATGGAATATTGTAAACGGTGTTAACCCCTGACCGTTACAGCGAATATTAGTAATTTGGATGTATGCACTTCATGTACGCAACAGAAGTGTGCTCCGCTCATTTACCATTGGTTGGCGCCGTCAGTGTATCTTGCATTCATACAGTAGATTTCAAGTTGCACATTACTGTTCAAATGGTCATCTGGCTGATAATTCCACACAGGGCCGCTGATAGAAAGCATGGGGCCCCATACAGACTACCTGAAGGGGCCCCCTTCAGCTCCACCCCTGGCCCCCGTAAAAAGTAAACAGCAGGGGGATGGTAGTGGGTTTCGGTATTTAGGACTCTGATCGGTCATGGCTGGAGGATTGTTTTTTTTTTTTTTTACATGAATTACTTATCTCTTTAGGTTACCCGGGCCCCCTGCTGGCTGGGCCCGGTACAAAAGGGGCAGTTGTACTGGCCTATCAGCGGCCCTGATCCTACATGACACTATCACCTACAACCGAGGCAACGCATTAGTACTATACATCTGGGGGGGGGGGGACCATTATTGATTAATCTGTGAAAGCTCCGCCCACCACAGATACAAATATTAGAAGAATTTAGAATTTATTTCCTGGCTATTGTTTTCTCATCCGCCTGGATTTGATATGGGCTCCTTATTCAAGTCAAACATGAAGTTCACCTTCTCCACATAGACATAGAGAGCCGTCTGAGGAGATAGAGAGCCGTCCTTCAGCTCCTCGACCAGTTCCCCCAACGTCAGATCCAGAATCCTCCTGTGGTCCACACTTGGGTTCTAGAAGAACACAAACATTTGATTTATTGATTTGTAGTCATTGGACAAAAAAAAGGGTTAGTGTCGGTTGAACTAGATTGGACTTGTGTCCTTTTTTCAACCAGACTAATTACGTAACTATGTAAGGGTTAGTGTTGGGGCCATAGCTATTGAGAAAAACCTGAAGCTCTATAGCCTGGTGCTGGAGCCGAGTCCGGTTTGGTGCCAGGACCATGGATTGGTGGTTGAGCATTTATGGACCCAACATCTGATTCTGGGGAGGTTGGTAGGCATAGGGCCTGGTGCTCATACGGGTCTAGGGCTGGTTTTGAACTCATGGTGTGGATGTGGTGTAGGGACCATAACATGGTGAAATGGCTATTTTGCCCATGACCTGGTGCCTTGGCCTTCATCTACAGTTAGTGTTGGGCCCATGCTTGGTCCTATGGCTCATTTCTTACCCATGGTCAGGTGCTGGTATCAGACCCATTGCTTGGTGCCAGGGCAGTTGTTGAGACCTTAACGTAGTGTTATGCTAATGGCTTTGTGCTGAGGGTTGGTTAAGTTTGTAGCTTTGGACTAAGTTCAGTTACATTTATCATCACTGTCTGAGGCTCTGGAACATGGACCCCTCTACTGACTGACACCCCCTGGAACATGGGCCCCTCCGCAGACTTTCACCCCCTTGAACATGGGCCCCGCCACATATGGTCACCCCCTGGAACACGGGCCACTCCACAGAATGCTCCCCCCCCCCCCTTGGGATATGGGCCCTTCCACAGATTATCCCCCTACTCAGAACATGGGCCTCTTCACAGACTGTCACCCCTGGCAGATGGGCCTCTCCACAGACTGTCACCCCTGGCACATGGGCCCCTCCACAGACTCTCACATGTCACCCCTGGCACATGGGCCCCTCCACAGACTTTCACCCGCTCGAACATGGGCTCCTCCACAGACGGTCCCACTGGAACATGGGCCATCCACAGACAGGGGCCCCTCCACAGACTGTCCCCTCTGAAACATAGGCCCCCTCCACAGACTGTCCCCTCTGATACATGGGGCCCCTCCACAGACTGCCCCTCGTGGAACATGGGCCCCTCCACAGATTGTCACCCCCTGGAACATGGGCCACTCCACAAACCGCTCCCCCCCCTCGGGATATGGGCCCCTCCACAGACTGCCCCCTACCTGGAATATGGGCCTTTCCACAGACTGTCATCCCGGGAACATGGACCACTCCACAGACTGTCCTCCATGGAACATGGGCCCCTCCACAGACTGTCCCCCCTGGAACATGGGCCCCTCCACAGACTGTCCCCCCTGGAACATGGGCCCCTCCACAGACTGTCCCCCCTGGAACATGGGCCCCTCCACAGACTACCCACTTGGAACATGGGCCCCTCCACAGACTACCCCCCTTGGAACATGGGCCCCTCCACAGATTGTCACCCCCTGGAACATGGACCCCTCCACAGATAGTCACCCCCCCCCCCCCCCGGAACATGAGCCTCTCCGCAGACCGCTCCCCCCTCGGGATATGGGCCCCTCCACAGATTGTCCCCCTGGCACATGGGCCTCTCCATAGATACATTGTTTTAATACATAATGTACAAGATGCGATTTTTAGCAAACATTTTGTTTATTTAGAAGTTGTTCACAAAACACAATTGTTGTTGTTATGAATAGAATATGGACGGGTTAGAATCCTGTCCTGAAGACACAACAGGGAGTGAGAAGAACCCCCTTCCATTCTTTTATAGGTGTCCCCGTTGGAAGATTTCCCCTCTATTCCTGTTCTGGTGACACCTGTAATATTTTGGACCTCCCATTACTTTCCGTCTCGGTGACACCAGTTGGTGAATTGCCCCATAGGGGACACAGCAATAAACACCTGACAGGGGTTCTAATCCTTCTCCACTCCATCCAACACTAAAAAAAGTTTTGATTTTCGATAAACTCTTCTCTGTCAGGACAGGAAGTGAAGGGAAATCTCTCCGATGGGGACACAATTTGAGTCTGTGCCTCCTTGCGCCCATTTCTTGTACAGGTGTCACAGGGACAAGTGAGGAAATAGTCTACACGGGGGTCACCTCTGCTGCAGTACTGGATTTTGGATAGAGGAAGGGCGGGTCTGTTTACAGGCTGCAGAACATTAACTACCATCTGTCATGTCATAAGACTGGGCTGCCAGCCAGAGGGGCCCCAACCAGGGAGGACCGGGACAGCCAATCTCTATAGAGCTCAGTGTTAATATCGCATACAGAGGATGAGCGGAGTACATAAGTGGAGGGGGGGGTCCTCGGCCAGGGAGAACTGGGACAAGCGGAGTATATAATTTGGGGGGGGGTTCCCCAGCCAGAGAGAACTGGGACGACCAATCTCTATAGAGCTCAGTGTTAATATCGCATACAGAGGATGAGCGGAGTACATAATTGGGGGGGGGGGGGGTGCCTGGGCCAGGGAGAACCGGGACAGCCAATCTCTATAGAGCTCAGTGTTAATATCGCATACAGAAGATGAGCGGAGTATATAATTGGGGGGGGGGGTTCCCCCAGCCAGAGAGAACTGGGACGACCAATCTCTATAGAGCTCAGTGTTAATATCGCATACAGAGAATGAGTGGAGTACATAAGTGGAGGGGGGTCCTCGCCAGGGAGAACCGGGACAAGCGGAGTATATATTGGGGGGGGGGGGGGGGGTTCCCCACCAGAGAGAACTGGGACGACCAATCTCTATAGAGCTCAGTGTTAATATCGCATACAGAGGATGAGCGGAGTATATAATTGGGGGGGGGGGTTCCCCAGCCAGAGAGAACCGGGACGGCCAATCTCTATAGAGCTCAGTGTTAATATAGCATACAGAAGATGAGCGGAGTACATAATTGGGGGGGGTTCCTGGGCCAGGGAGAACCGGGACAGCCAATCTCTATAGAGCTCAGTGTTAATATCGCATACAGAGGATGAGCGGAGTACATAAGTGGAGAGGAGGGGGGGGGGGGGGGGTTCCCCAGCCAGAGAGAACCGGGACGGCCAATCTCTATAACTGCTCAGTATTAATATTGCATACACAAGATGAGGCGGGAGTATATAATTAAGGGGGGGTTCCCCAACCAAGAGAACTGGGACAGGCCAATCTTTATAGAGCTCAGTGTTTAATATCGCATACAGAGGATGAGCGGAGTACATACTGTAAGAGGAGGGGTGGGGGCCCAACCAGGGAGAACCAGGAGGGCCAATCTCTATAGTGCTCAGTATAAATATTGCATACAGAAGAGGAGCAGAGTACATAAGTGGTGGGGTCCCCAGCCAAGGAGAGATGAGGAGCAGAATAACCAGGACTGATCCTCACCGAGAAGATTGGGAGTTGGAAGGCAGTTCACATCTTATAGGAGACAACAGTCCGGGTTCTCTAGATTGGTTTCCAATATGGAAAACAAGAATGTTAAAAAAAAAGAAAATGTCCATTCCCAAAACCGATCCCGAATATTCCCGAAGGTGGACTGTCAGTGGGAGAACACTGGCTCCAGTCATTGTTCAGAAGCCAAGGACACAATAAGGGGGATCAGTTATAGGAAAGTGGGAGCGGAGGGTACATCTACCCAAACAATAGGAACATATAAATGCTTGATCTACCCTCTATAGGAATCTATATGCTGGAAGATATCAGGACTAATAAGCGTCTTGTCCTTCTGAGGGTCACCATACACCTTACAATCTGACTATACAACCAACTTTTGATCAACCAAAACTATGTAATATGAGGACCTACTTGATCTATCCCAACAATTTGTATCTGGGCCAGGAGGGCTCTTGAAATACACTGTGGTTGGGAGGTGTAACGGAGATTGTACAGATCTCATACTAGGGTTGGTCGTTGTGAGTTCCCCTCATTCTAGGACTGTTTTTTGTGGGTTCCCCTCATTCTAGGATTGGTCGTTGTGGGTTCCCCTCATTCTAGGGCTGGTCGTTGTGAGTTCCCCTCATTCTAGGGTTGGTCGTTGTGAGTTCCCCTCATTCTAGGGCTGGTCGTTGTGAGTTCCCCTCATTCTAGGGTTGGTCGTTGTGAGTTCCCCTCATTCTAGGACTGTTTTTTGTGGGTTCCCCTCATTCTAGGATTGGTCGTTGTGGGTTCCCCTCATTCTAGGATTGGTCGTTGTGGGTTCCCCTCATTCTAGGACTGGTCGTTGTCAGTTCCCCTCATTATAGGGCTGGTCGTTGTGAGTTCCCCTCATTCTAGGGCTGGTCGTTGTGAGTTCCCCTCATTCTAGGGCTGGTCGTTGTGAGTTTCCCTCATTTCTAGGGCTGGTCGTTGTGGGTTTCCCTCATTCTAGGGATGGTCGTTGTGAGTTCTCCTCATTCTAGGGCTGGCCGTTGTGAGTTCCCCTCATTCTAGGGCTGGTCGTTGTGAGTTCCCCTCATTCTAGGGCTGGTCGTTGTGGGTTCCCCTCATTCTAGGGCTGGTCGTTGTGAGTTCCCCTCATTCTAGGGCTGTCGTTGTGGGTCTCCCTCATTCTAGGGCTGGTCGTTGTGAGTTCTCCTCATTCTAGGGCTGGTCGTTGTGGGTTCCCCTCATTCTAGGGCTGGTCGTTGTGGGTTTCCCTCATTCTAGGGCTGATCATTGTCAGTTCCCCTCATTCTAGGGCTGGTCGTTGTGAGTTCTCCTCATTCTAGGGTTGGTCGTTGTGAGTTCCCCTCATTCTAGGGCTGATCATTGTCAGTTCCCCTCATTCTAGGGCTGGTCGTTGTGAGTTCCCCTCATTCTAGGGCTGGTCGTTGTGAGTTCCCCTCATTCTAGGGCTGATCATTGTCAGTTCCCCTCATTCTAGGGCTGGTCGTTGTGAGTCCCCCTCATTCTAGGGCTGGTCGTTGTGAGTTCCCCTCATTCTAGGGCTGGTCGTTGTGAGTTTCCCTCATTCTAGGGCTGGTCGTTGTGAGTTCCCCTCATTCTAGGGCTGGTCGTTGTGGGTTTCCCTCATTCTAGGGCTGGTCGTTGTGAGTTCCCCTCATTCTAGGGCTGGTCGTTGTGAGTTTCCCTCATTCTAGGGCTGGTCGTTGTGGGTTCCCCTCATTCTAGGACTGGTCGTTGTGGGTTCCCCTCATTCTAGGGCTGGTCGTTGTGGGTTTCCCTCATTCTAGGGCTGGTCGTTGTGAGTTCTCCTCATTCTAGGGCTGGCCGTTGTGAGTTCCCCTCATTCTAGGGCTGGCCGTTGTGAGTTCCCCTCATTCTAGGGCTGGTCGTTGTGAGTTCCCCTCATTCTAGGGCTGGTCGTTGTGGGTTCCCCTCATTCTAGAGCTGGTCGTTGTGAGTTCCCCTCATTCTAGGGCTGGTCGTTGTGAGTTCCCCTCATTCTAGGGTTGGTCGTTGTGGGTTCCCCTCATTCTAGGGCTGGTCGTTGTGAGTTCCCCTCATTATAGAGCTGGTCGTTGTGAGTTCCCCTCATTCTAGGGCTGGTCGTTGTGGGTTCCCCTCATTCTAGGGCTGGTCGTTGTGAGTTCCCCTCATTCTAGGGCTGGTCGTTGTGGGTTCCCCTCATTCTAGGGCTGGTCGTTGTGAGTTCCCCTCATTCTAGGGCTGGTCGTTGTGGGTTTCCCTCATTCTAGGGCTGATCATTGTGAGTTTCCCTCATTCTAGGGCTGGTCGTTGTGGGTTCCCCTCATTCTAGGGCTGGTCGTTGTGAGTTCTCCTCATTCTAGGGCTGGTCGTTGTGAGTTCCCCTCATTTTAGGGCTGGTCGTTGTGAGTTCCCCTCATTCTAGGGCTGGTCGTTGTGAGTTCCCCTCATTCTAGGGCTGGTCGTTGTGAGTTTCCCTCATTCTAGGGCTGGTCGTTGTGAGTTCTCCTCATTCTAGGGCTGGTCGCTGTGAGTTCCCCTCATTCTAGGGCTGGTCGCTGTGAGTTCCCCTCATTCTAGGGCTGGCCGTTGTGAGTTCCCCTCATTCTAGGGCTGGTTGTTGTGGGTTCCCCTCATTCTAGGGCTGGTTGTTGTGGGTTCCCCTCATTCTAGGGCTGGTCGTTGTGGGTTTCCCTCATTCTAGGGCTGGTCGTTGTGGGTTTCCCTCATTCTAGGGTTGGTCGTTGTGAGTTCTCCTCATTCTAGGGCTGGTCGCTGTGAGTTCCCCTCATTCTAGGGCTGGGTCGTTGTGAGTTCCCCTCATTCTAGGGCTGTCGTTGTGAGTTCCCCTCATTCTAGGGCTGGTCGTTGTGGGTTCCCCTCATTCTAGGGCTGGTCGTTGTGAGTTCCCCTCATTCTAGGGCTGGTCGTTCGTGGATGGCTGGTCGTTGTGGGTTTCCCTCATTCTAGGGCTGATCATTGTGAGTTTTCCTCATTCTAGGGCTGGTCGTTGTGGTTTCCCCTCATTCTAGGGCTGGTCGTTGTGAGTTCTCCTCATTTCTAGGGGCTGGTCGTTGTGAGTTCCCCTCATTTTAGGGCTGGTCGTTGTGAGTTCCCCTCATTCTAGGGCTGGTCGTTGTGAGTTTCCCTCATTCTAGGGCTGGTCGTTGTGAGTTCTCCTCATTCTAGGGCTGGTCGCTGTGAGTTCCCTCATTCTAGGGCTGGTCGCTGTGAGTTCCCCTCATTCGGAAACTAGGGCCTGGCCGTTGTGAGTTCCCCTCATTCTAGGGCTGGTTGTTGTGGGTTCCCCTCATTCTAGGGCTGGTTGTTGTGGGTTCCCCTCATTCTAGGGCTGGTCGTTGTGGGTTTCCCTCATTCTAGGGCTGATCATTGTGAGTTTCCCTCATTCTAGGGCTGGTCGTTGTGGGTTCCCCTCATTCTAGGGCTGGTCGTTGTGAGTTCTCCTCATTCTAGGGCTGGTCGTTTGGGGTTTCCCTCATTCTAGGGGCTGATCATTGTGAGTTCCCCTCATTCTAGGGCTGGTCGTTGTGGGTTTCCCTCATTCTAGGGCTGATCATTGTGAGTTTCCCTCATTCTAGGGCTGGTCGTTGTGGGTTTCCCTCATTCTAGGGTTGGTCGTTGTGGGTTCCCCTCATTCTAGGGCTGGTCGCTGTGAGTTCCCCTCATTCTAGGGCTGGCCGTTGTGAGTTCCCCTCATTCTAGGGCTGGTTGTTGTGGGTTCCCCTCATTCTAGGGCTGGTTGTTGTGGGTTCCCCTCATTCTAGGGCTGGTCGTATGCAGCAAGTGAAGTTAAGTCTTCCTGATCTGGATACTGTTCTGGATCAGAATGTAAAGTACTTAAGCCATTGTATAAGCATAATGGAAAACAGACCCCTGATTGGTCGATGTATAGTGGGGCTCATCTGCAAGAAGTGAGGTCACAGGAGAGACCCTAATGTTTGTGTACCTGGAGGTGAAATCTGCGCAGAGCCTCCTGCATGAGGCGCACACTGTCCTCCCTCCTCTCCCTCTCTTCCTCCATCCTCCTGAGGATACGGCGTCTCTTCCTCCATCTCAGGCCGTACACCGACACAGCCAGGAGGCATCCCAGGGTGGCCAAGAGCTTGCACTCTAATGAGCGTTCTGTGAGCAGATGATCCAGAGTCTCTCTCATGGCGTCTGTGTGCTGAGCAGGGGGGGAGGGAAGGACGCCTCTTATACCTCCCAGCCTGGCCCCACTCCAGGGGATTTAAAGAGCCAATGTCAGGATAATGACATGACAGCCAAATATGAAATAACTTTATTCCTCAGACGGGCCGGAGACACTCGGGTTTGCGGGTTTCTACTACAAGGACACTGTACAATGGATTTATTCAGGTTTATTTACACTTTTTAGAACTTTTTGTTTTTATATCTATTTTTTTATTATTTCCATAAAATCTAAAAATGTAACTAATTAAACAAAGAACAGCGGCTGCCCCCAGGACGCAGAATACACGGGGCGCTATCAGGACCCTGAGAGGAGCAGAAGAGGTTTGCTTTCGGGCTGTCTTTCTCTATCTGAGAGGGGTGCGGGGGATTATCAAATTAGCTGTGTTTGTAATCTGAGCTTCGGCTATGCGGCTCTGCATCAGGCCTACAGTGCCTTAAAAAAGTATTTATACCCCCTTGAGACTTCCCACATTTTCTCGTGTTAACCACTTCAGCCCCGGAGGATTTGGCTGGCCAAAGACCGGGCCACTTTTTTGCGATTTGGCACTGCGTCGCTTTAACTGACAATTGCGCGGTCGTGCGACGTGGCTCCCAAACAAAATTGACATCCTTTTTTCCCCCACAAATAGAGCTTTCTTTTAGTGGTATTTGATCACCTCTGCGGGTTTTATTTTTTGCTCCATAAACAAAAATCTGTTGCTTTACTCTTTTATTCCCCCCCCCCCCCCTCTTTTTCTGTCCTCTTTTTTCTTTTCTTCTCCCCTCACCTCTTCCTTCCTACCCATCCCTCCTGCCCTCCCCCTCTCCTTCTTCCTTCCTCCCTCACCCTGCCAGGATATGGCTCTTTGGGGTCATACATACACACACACACATATGGGTATGACTATACACATATATTCTTGTTTACATCTAGATTTCCACGATCTATTATCCCCCTGTTCGCCGCGGGGGGAATTCCCCTGGGCCGCTTGGTTCCGTGCATTAACAATTGACCCATCAGGTAAGCCTATATTATGAATTATGTTGAATTATATTTCCTTGCTGATGTATATTACATGTTTTTATTGTACTATTTACTGTATAGATTGGCTGTCCTGACGAAGCGGCACCCCCGCGAAACTAGTCGACCTCGACCAATCATGGATTTGTACAGTTGTTCTGTTTTGCAATTTTATATTTCAATAAAAAAAAATATATTTATGTTTATTGTTATTTATCTGTACCGAGATAGTCCCCTCAACCTACTGAGTGGGTAACGATGGGTTTAGCTTCAGCTACTATTCCCTTGCTTTCCCTCTCACCCCTTTTTTCTACTGTAACTGGGATGATGGTACATTTTTATTTATATTATTTATTTTTATATGAGGCTACACTCCCCTTTTTTGCTCAATGTATCTTAAGATTTTGTTAGCCCTTGGCATCTAGGGGGGGGTCCATACAGAACATGTACAGGCCTGGGCTCCTCCCACCATAACCAATGTATTTGAAAATTTTATTGGCCCCTAGGATCCCCACACAGAATGTGCACAGGGCTGTACTCCCCCATCATAACCAATGTATCTGGCATTTTTGCTGGCTCCTGGCCCCTACCCCATACAGAACGTGTACATTACTGCCCCCCCCCTCCTCCATAACCAATGTATCTGAAGATCTTATTGGCTCCTGGCCCCTAGGAGCCCCATACAGAACATGCACAGGGTTGGGCTTCACCACCATACCCAATATATCTGAAGATTTAACTGGATCCTGGTCCCTAGGATCCCTATATAGAAAATGTACAGGGCAGGACCCCCCCTCCCCTCACCTTTACCAATGTACCTGAAGAATTAATCGGCCCCCTAGGAGCCCCAAACAGAACATGCACAGTGCTGGGTTTCCCCCATCATAACCAATGTATCTGAAAATTTCATTGGCCCTTGGTCCCTAGGATCCCCATACTGAATGTGCACAGGGCTGTACTCCCCCGCCATAACCAACATGTCTGGCATTTTTGTTGGCCCCTGGCCCATACAGAACATGTCCATTACTGTCTCCCCTCCATAACCAATGTATCTTTATATTTTATTGGCCCTTGGCCCCTAGGAGCCCCACAGAGAACATGCACAGGGTTGGGCATCCCCCAGCATACCCAATGTATCTGAAGATTTCATTGGATCCTCCTGGCCCCTAGGATCCCCATATAGAAAATGTACAGGGCAGGACCCCCCCCCCCCCCCCCCCACATTTTACTAATGTATCTGAAGAATTCATTGGTCCCCTAGGAGCCCCCATACAGAACGTGCACAGGCCTGGGCTCCCCCACCATAACCAATGTATCTGAAGATTTTGTTGGCCCTTGGCATCTAGAGGGGGTCCATACAGAACATGCGCAGGCCTGAGATCCCTCACCATAACCCTATGTATCTGAAGATATCATTGGCCCTTGGCCCCTAGGAGCCCCAAACAGAACATGCACAGTACTGGGTTCCCCTTCACCATAATCAATGCATCTAAAGATTTCATTGGCCCTTGGCCCCTAGGATCCCCATACAGAATGTGCAGCTGTACTCCCCCACCATAACCAACATGTCTGGCAATTTTGTTGGCCCCTACCCCAAACAGAACGTATGTAACCATTGTATCTGAAGGTTTTAATGGCCCTTGGCCCCTAGTTGCCCCGTATAGAACACGCACAGGACTTGACCACCCTCACCATAACCAATGTATCTGAAGATTTCATTGGATCCTCCTGGCCCCTAGGATCCCCATATAGAAAATGTACAGGGCAGGACCCCCCCCCCCCACCTTTTACTACTCCCCCACCATAACCAATGTATCTGAAGATTTTGTTGGCCCTTGCCATCTAGAGGGGGTCCATACACAACATGCGCAGGCCTGACATCCCTCACCATAACCCTATGTATCTGAAGATTTCATTGGCCCTTGGCCCCTAGGAGCCCCAAACAGAACATGCACAGTGCTGGGTTACCCCCACCATAATCAATGCATCTGAAGATTTCATTGGCCCTTGGCCCCTAGGAGCCCCATACAGAATGTGCAGAGGGCTGTACTCCCCCACCATAACCAACATGTCTGGCAATTTTGTTGTTGGCCCCTGGCCCATACAGAACGTATGTAACCATTGTATCTGAAGGTTTTAATGGCCCTTGGCCCCTAGTTGCCCCATATAGAACACGCACAGGACTTGACCACCCTCACCATAACCAATGTATCTGAAGATTTCATTGGATCCTGGGAGCCCCATATAGAACATGCACACACAGGACTTGACCCCTCACCATAACCAATGTATCTGTAGATTTTATTGGCCCTTGGCCCCTAGGATCGTCATACAGAACACGCACAGGGTTGGAATCCCTCACCATACCCAATATATCTGAAGATTTTATTGGCCCTTGGCCCCTACAAGCCCCATACAGAACATGCACAGGGTTGGAATCCCCCACCATAACCAATGTTAATTTTTAGGGAGAATTCGGCACTCCACCAATAATCCCATCACATTCCATGTTGGAAAGAAACAATCCAGAAACTTCCAAATGTTTTTTTATTTCTAACAAGGAAATCTCTTTCCAGGTTGGACATTTCTTCCTCCATGAATGATTGTTCCAGAAGGCAAAGTGGAGATCTCCCGGGACAAAACCAATTCAACCCCAGAGGGCTGGGGGGGGGGGGGGGCAGATAGAAGGCAAGGAGACCTCCTGATTCGGCTTCACCAACACCGGAGGGTCATCAGGAGGGCAGAAGTCCAAAATCTTCATGTGGGGGGGGGGAGGATGGAAGCCAACGGAGCACAATGACGAAGAACGGCAGCGAGGGGAGGGGGGATCAGAGAGGTGGTGTGGTTGGTGAGGGGTGGAGGATCAGTAACTGGTTTGGGGGGGTTAATTGGTAATTGGTACAGGATTGGGAGGACATCAGTGATTGTTGTGGTTGGTGGGGAGAGGGAGGATCAGTGGAAGGATCGGTGGTTGGTTTGGAAGGGAATCAGTAATTATTTTGGTTAGTGAGGGGGATAAATGATTATTCGGGGGGGGGGGGGGGTCAGTGAGTGCTGTGGTTTGCTGGCAGAGAATTCAATAACTGTTGTGGTTGGGGGGGGGGGGATCATTGATTAGTGATTATTGTGGGAGAAGGGGGATCGGTGATCGTTGTGGTTGGAGGGGGGTTAGTGATTATTGTGGTTGGAGGGGGGGATTAGTGATTATTGTGGGGGAGGTTGGATCAGTGATTGTTGTGGTTGGAGAGGGAGGGGGTTTACTGATTGTTGTGGTTGGAGGGGGGGGGGGGGGGTAGTGATTATTGTGGGTTAAGGGGGATCGGTGATCGTTGTGGTTAGAGGGGGTTTAGTGATTGTTGTGGGGGAGGTTGGATCAGTGATTGTTGTGGTTGGAGAGGGAGGGGGTTCAGTGATTGTTGTGGTTGGTGGGGGGGAGGGATTAGTGATTATTGTGGGGGGGAGGTGGGATCAGTGATTATGGTGGGGGGGAGGTGGGATCAGTGATTGCTGTGGTTGGCTGGGGGGAGGGGCAGGTTAGTGAAGTTTTTGTTCACTGTGGGCGGAGTCATCACTTGTTCGCATTCTCGCGGGTGACACTTTCCACTTCCTTCATCAGGCGGAGGCACTGCTCTTCCTGCCACTGTAGTGCCACACACTGAACCGCCACCGGGAGGCCGACACCCCCCTCCATCGCCTGGAAGACAAAGATGGACAACATTCAGAATGACATCACATAGGCCTGAAATTCTGAAAACAGAGCTGTCAGTTGGTGGGGTGAGATTCTGTCGTTGGGGTGGATCCATCAGTTGGTGAGGTGGAGTCAATAATGAGTGGAGTGGAGTCATCAGTCATTGAGATGGAGTCATCGGTGGCGGGAGTCATCAATCAGTGGGGTGGAATCTTTAGTCGTTTAGATGGAGTCATCAGTGGGGGGGGGGGGAGTGATCAGTCATTGGAATGGAGTCATCAATCAGTGGGGGGGGTCATCAGTCGTTGAGATGGAGTCATCAGTTGGGGGGGGAGTCATCAGTCATTGGGGTGGAGTCATCAGTGGGGGGGGGTCATCAGTCGTTGAGGTGGAGTCATCAGTTATTGGGGTGGAGTCATCAGTGGGGGGGAGTCATCAGTCATTGGGGTGGAATCATCAGTGGGGGGGGGGTCACCAGTCGTTAGGATGGAGTCATTAATCAGTGGGGTGGAGTCATCAATAGTTGGGATGGAATAATCAATCAGTGGGGTAGAGTCATCAGTAGTTGAGAAGGAGTCATCAGTGGGGGGGAGTCATCAATCAGTGGGATTGCGTCATAAGTCGTTGGGATGGAGTCATCAGTGGGGGGAGTCATCAGTCGTTGGGATGAAGTCATCAATCAGTGAGGGGGGGGAGTCATCAATTAGTCGTTGAGATGGGGTCATCAATCATAGGGGGGGGGAGTCATCAATCAGTGGGGTGGAGTCATCAGTAGTTGGGATGGAGTCATCATTGGGGGGATCATCAGTCGTTGGGATGGAGTCATCAGTGGGGGGGGGTCACCAGTCATTGAGATGGAGTCATCAATCAGTGGGATGGAGTCATCATTGGGGGGATGTCATCATTCGTTGGGATGGAGTCATCAGTCGTTGGGATGGAGTCATCAGTGGGGGGGGGGGCACCAGTTGTTGAGATGGAGTCATCAATCAGTGGGGTGGAGTCATCAGTCGTTGGGATGGAGTCATCAATCAGTGGGGTGGAGTCATCAATTAGTGGGGTGGAGTCATCAATCAGTGGGGTGGAGTCGTCAATCAGTCATTGAGATGTAGTCATTATTGGGAGGGGAGTCATCAATCAGTGGGGTGGAGTCATCAGTCGTTGGGATGGAGTCATCAATCAGTGGGGTGGAGTCATCAATCAGTGGGGTGGAGTCATCAGTGGGGTGGAGTCATCAATCAGTGGGGTGGAGTCATCAGTCGTTGGGATGAGTCATCAATCAGTGGGGTGGAGTCATCAATCAGTGGGGTGGAGTCATCAATCAGTGGGGTGGAGTCAATCATTTATTGAGATGTAGTCATTATTGGGAGGGGAGTCATCAATCAGTGGGGTGGAGTCATCAGTCGTTGGGATGGAGTCATCAGTCGTTGGGATGGAGTCATCAGTCGTTGGGATGGAGTCATCAATTAGTGGGGTGGAGTCATCAATCAGTGGGGTGGAGTCATCAGTGGTTGGGATGGAGTCATCAATCAGTGGGGTGGAGTCATCAGTCGTTGGGATGGAGTCGTCAATCAGTGGGGTGGAGTCATCAGTCGTTGGGATGGAGTCATCAATCAGTGGGATGGAGTCATCAATCAGTGGGATGGAGTCAATCAGTCATTGAGATGTAGTCATTATTGGGAGGGGAGTCATCAATCAGTGGGGTGGAGTCATCAATCAGTGGGATGGAGTCATCAGTCGTTGGGATGGAGTCATCAATCAGTGGGGTGGAGTCATCAGTCGTTGGGATGGAGTCATCATTGGGGGGATCATCAGTCGTTGGGATGGAGTCATCAGTCGTTGGGATGGAGTCATCAGTGGGGGGGGGGGGTCACCAGTCGTTGAGATGGAGTCATCAATCAGTGGGGTGGAGTCATCAATCAGTGGGGTGGAGTCATCAGTCGTTGGGATGGAGTCATCAATCAGTGGGGTGGAGTCATCAATCAGTGGGGTGGAGTCATCAATCAGTGGGGTGGAGTCATCAGTCATTGGGATGGAGTCATCAATCAATGGGGTGGAGTCATCAATCAGTGGGGTGGAGTCCTCAATCAGTGGGGTTGCGGAGTCAGTGGTCTGTGACCCCCCCCTCACGTTGGGTGATGGTGAAGGGGTTGTAGATCTCGGGACGCACTGACCTGGATGATCTCCTTGTCCCAGAGGTCGTTATAATATCCTTTATAATGTTTCAGCTCCTCCTCGTCCTCGGCACTGACCGTGGTGACGGGAAGAACTCCGGCCGGGAAATTCAGGACATTGAAGAGCATGGTGAAGCTGAATCCGGCTGGAAAACACCAAAAATATTATAGTCTATTCTTTTCTTTTTACTATTCTATTCTTTTCTAGTCTAGTCTCTTGTTATATATTCAAATTAAAATGTATTCTATTTGAAATTTGAGTTTCAGAAGATGGTTGTATTCTATGTTATTCTATTTGTTTCTATTATATTCTGGTCTATTCTGTTCTTTTGTTTTCTATACTATTTTGTTCCGTTTTACTCTATTGTACTCTATGCTTTTTTTTTTCTGTTATATTCTTTTCCATTCTATTATTTTTTTCCATTCTATTATTTTTTTTCTATTCTATTTTATGGTCTTTGGAAATTTGAAAAACTTTTCAAATTCGAAAACGATTTAAATTTGAATTTCGTCCAAATGTTTTTTTTTCCCGCTATTTCGGATTCGTTTAAATTTGGTAGTATTGTGATTTAAAAAATTCGGATACAAAAATTCTTGAGAATTTCAGTTTGGTAAGAGGCCAAATCAGATCTGGTAAGAGGCCAAATCAGATCCGGTAAGAGGCCAAATCAGATCCGGTAAGAGGCCAAATCAGATCCGGTAAGAGGCCAAATCAGATCCGGTAAGAGGCCAAATCAGATATGGTAAGAGGCCAAATAAAATATGGTAAGAGGCCAAATCAAATATGGTAAGAGGCCAAATTAGATCCGGTAAGAGGCCAAATCAGATCTGGTAAGAGGCCAAATCAGATCTGGTAAGAGGCCAAATCAGATCCGGTAAGAGGCCAAATCAGATCCGGTAAGAGGCCAAATCAGATCCGGTAAGAGGCCAAATCAGATATGGTAAGAGGCCAAATCAGATATGGTAAGCGGCCAAATCAAATATGGGAAGAGGCCAAATCAGATCTGGTAAGAGGCCAAATGACATCCGGTACAAGGCCAAATCAGATATGGTAAGAGGCCAAATGAGATCCGGTAAGAGGCCAAATTAGATCTGGTAAGAGGCCAAATCAGATCTGGTAAGAGGCCAAATCAGATCTGGTAAGAGGCCAAATCAGATCTGGTAAGAGGCCAAATCAAATATGGTAAGAGGCCAAATCACATCTGGTAAGAGGCCAAATCAGATATGGTAAGAGGCCAAATTAGATCCGGTAAGAGGCCAAATCAGATCTGGTAAGAGGCCAAATCACATCTGGTAAGAGGCCAAATCAGATCCGGTAAGAGGCCAAATCAGATCCGGTAAGAGGCCAAATCAGATCCGGTAAGAGGCCAAATCAGATCCGGTAAGAGGCCAAATCAGATCTGGTAAGGGGCAAAATCAGATCCGGTAAGAGGCCAAATCAGATATGGTAAGAGGCCAAATCAGATCTGGTAAGAGGCCAAATCAGATCTGGCAAGAGGCCAAATCAGATCTGGTAAGAGGCCAAATCAGATCCGGTAAGAGGCCAAATCAGATCCGGTAAGAGGCCAAATCAGATCTGGTAAGAGGCCAAATCAGATCCGGTAAGAGGCAAAATCAGATCTGGTAAGAGGCCAAATCAGATATGGTAAGAGGCCAAATCAAATATGGTAAGAGGCCAAATTAGATCCGGTAAGAGGCCAAATTAGATCCGTTAGGCCAAATCAGATCTGGTAAGAGGCCAAATCAGATTCGATAAGAGGCCAAATCAGATCCGGTAAGAGGCCAAATCAGATATGGTAAGAGGCCAAATCAGATATGGTAAGAGGCCAAATCAGATCTGGTAAGAGGCCAAATCAGATCTGGTAAGAGGCCAAATCAGATCTGGTAAGAGGCAAAATCAGATCTGGTAAGAGGCCAAATCAGATATGGTAAGAGGCCAAATTAGATCCGGTAAGAGGCCAAATTAGATCCGGTAAGAGGCCAAATCAGATCTGGTAAGAGGCCAAATCAGATCTGGTAAGAGGCCAAATCAGATCTGGTAAGAGGCCAAATCAGATCCGGTAAGAGGCCAAATCAGATCTGGTAAGAGGCCAAATCAGATCCGGTAAGAGGCCAAATCAGATCCGGTAAGAGGCCAGTCTCTTTTCTTGTGGATGGAACACTTTGCTGTTTTTCTTGAACATGGAGTCCAATACCATTTCCACTTGTCACACCTTTTACTAAGTGTATGGATTCTCTTATGTACTTAGGCCCAGATTCTCGTAGATTGGCGTAAAACTGCGGCGGCGTAACGTATGTCATTTACGTTACGCCGCCGCAAGTTTTACAGGCAAATGCTTTATTCACAAAGAACTTGCCTGTAAAGTTGCGGCGGCGTAGCGTAAATCCCCCGGCGCAAGCCCGCCTAATTCAAATGAGCCGGGTAGGGGGCGTGGAGAAATTAAATTAGGCGCGTTCCTGCACCGAACGTAATGCACATGCGCCGTTCCTAAAATTTCCCGACGTGCATTGCACTAAATGACGTCGCAAGGACGTCATTGGTTTCGACGTGAACGTAAACGGCGTCCAGCCCCATTCACGGACGACTTACGCAAATGACGTAAATTTTTAAATTTCGACGCGGGAACGACGGCCATACTTAACAGTGGTTGCCCCTCATATAGCAGGGGCAACTTTACGCGTCGCAAATCCTAACGTAAACGTCGTAACTTCACTGCGTCGACCGCGCGTACGTTCGGGAATTCGCGTATTTTGCTAATTTGCATACTCGACGGGGAAAACGACGGAGGCGACACCTAGCGGCGAAAAAAAAAATGCATTTAAGATCCGACAGCGTAAGAGCCTTACGCCTGTCGGATCTAATGGATATCTATGCGTAACTGATTCTAAGAATCAGTCGCATAGATACGACGGCCCAGATTAGGACTTACGACGGCGTACATTGCGTTGCGCCGTCGTAAGCCCTTTGAGAATCTGGGCCTTAAATTTTTTCCAATCTAACATACATTTTTCACCGCTGATGGGGGCGGCGCTGATAATCAATGTGCCGATTCTCAGTGCACGATTGGCTTTCCCTGTCAGCGCGAACCGAGGAAATCCGGTTACCAGCACTTCCTGATTGGTCACAGCTGATCACGTGGTAAAGAGCCTCCGTCAGAGGCTCTTTACCACGATCGGAGATGCGGTGTGTCAGAGCCACCGATAGCGGCGCTGCCCGCCCCCGCGGCTTGTCCTGCTGTACGTCGTATGATGCCCAGTCAGGATAACTGAACTAACTTCCCGGCCCTCATTTTGCTATTGGCCGGACGGGAAGTGGTTAAAGGAACAGCGCACCATTAACCATTTCTATTACTTTATCCTTTCCAAGATTTGAATTGCACCAGTTCTATGTCAGCATCGAACGTTTGGACGGGGGATGGGCCGGCTGGCAGAATGTACGCCATGCCATATATGGGCAGCAGTATCTGTGTGTGCAATCAGGATAAGAAGAATATCACTGGCCAGACGGTGACCACAAAAGAACGGACACCAATTGTGTTGTCACCCTGAAATTTTGAACAGCTGGCAGGACAGCGCTGTGATGTCACAGGGGGGAGGAGCTATTGCAAAGAAGTCTGGGAGTTACCAAAGAGTTTCCCGGGTGATCCGATATTGAAGGCCGGACTGAGCGAAGGACACAGCAGAGCGTCCAGACCGAGCTTCCTCCATTCACCGACGAACTCGTTGCGATATTCCTGAAATCAGAGACGATGGTCAGTCGCCCGTCTAACCGGCACCATCTACGCAATTCACCGACAGAGTCACCCGACCTACCTGAATAGCCGTGTAATGTTTCCAGAGACCCTTCACCGAGCTGGGGGGGGGGGGAGAAGAGGAGAGATTAGAGGACAATCAGGGCACAGACTGGTATACAAATACATTGGGCACAGACTGGTATACACTGGGCACAGACTGGTATATCCATACACTGGGCACAGACTGGTATATCCATACACTGGGCACAGACTGGTATATCCATACACTGGGCACAGACTGGCATACACTGGGCACAGACTGGTATACACTGGGCACAGACTGGTATACATTGGGCACAGACTGGTATACACTGGGCACAGACTGGTATATCCATACACTGGGCACAGACTTGTATATCCATACACTGGGCACAGAATGATATACACTGGGCACAAACTGGTATATAAATACATTGGGCACAGACTGGCATACACTGGGCAAAGACTGGAATAACCATACATAGGGCACAGGCTGCTATAGCCATACACTGGGCACAGACTGGTATATCCATACCCTGGGTACAGATTTGCATACACTGGGCACAGACTGGTATACACTGGACAAAGTCTGGTACATCCATACACTGGGCACAGACTGGTATACACTGGGCACAGACTGATGTATCCATACACTGGGCACAGACTGGTATATCCATACACTGGGCACAGACTGGTATACACTGGGCACAGACTGATATATCCATACACTGGGCACAGACTGGTATACACTGGGCGCAGACTGATATATCCATACACAGGGCACAGTCTGGCATACACTGGGCACAGACTGGTACATCCATACACTCTTGCTGGCGTTGTGCGGAAATGATTTATAGCAGTTAATAGAAAACAAGTCAGCTGGCGGTCAGTAGATTGGCGGTTAGAAAAGCTCGCTTAGCATTATGGGTAAGAAGTCACACCTCACCTACCCCACTCCGCTGTGCGCCTCCAGGTGGTTGGCAATTCGCGGGTACTATGAGGAGATATTGATGATGAGGAGTCTGTAGGTGGCGCTGTAATGACCTCTTCCATCCCCCTTCCGGTCTGGGACAACACTGCCATTCTATCCCCCCTCCCATCTGTGGCACCGCTGCCATTCTATCCCCCCTCCCATCTGTGACACCGCTGCCATTCTATCCCCCCTCCCATCTGTGACACCGCTGCCATTCTATCCCCCCTCCCATCTGGGACAACACTGCCATTCTATCCCCCCCTCCCATCTGTGACACCGCTGCCATTCTATCCCCCCTCCCATCTGTGACACCGCTGCCTTTACATCCCCCTCCCATCTGTGACACCGCTGCCTTTTCATCCCCCCATCTATCTGGGACACCGCTGCCCTTTCATCCCCCCTCCCATCTGTGACACCGCTGCCTTTTCATCCCCCCCTCCCATCTGGAACTCCGCTGCCATTCCATCCCCCTTCCCGTCTGGGACACCGCCGCCATTCCATCCCCCTCCCATCTGGGACACCGCTGCCTTTACATCCCCCTCCCATCTGTGACACCGCTGCCTTTTCATCCCCCCTCCTATCTGTTTTCAACCCCCCTCCCATCTGTGACACCGCTGCTTTTCATCCCCCCTCCCATCTGTGACACCGCTGCCTTTTCATCCCCCCTCCCATCTGTGACACCGCTGCCTTTTCATCCCCCTCCTATCTGTGACACCACTGCCTTTACATCCCCATTCCATCTGTGACACCACTGCCTTTACATCCCCCTCCCATCTGTGACACCGCTGCCTTTTCATCCCCCCTCCCATCTGTGACACTGCTGCCATTCCATCCCCCCTCCTATCTGTGACACCGCTGCCTTTTCATCCAAGATGGCAGCATCCGCAGCCCCCTAACAGTCCTGAGTCCCAGGAGGAGAAGATTTGAGCCGTACAATATTATCATCACCTTCATGATGTAAGATCTACTCACCATGGGCCTCAGAAAGAACGCCCCGATCTTCTTCAGGATGCCCGGGATTCTCCAGAGGAGGAGCTGCTGCTTCAGGTGAGGATCCACCACGTCCGGCTTACTGCGTGGGAGAGACACAATCTATACATTGTATATACATGGAGAACCCGGACATTGTATATACATGGAGAACCCGGACATTGTATATACATGGAGAACCCGGACATTGTATATACATGGAGAACCCGGACATTGTATATACATGGAGAACCCGGACATTGTATATACATGGAGAACCCGGACATTGTATATACATGGAGAACCCGGACATTGTATATACATGGAGAACCCGGACATTGTATATACATGGAGAACCCGGACATTGTATATACACTGACACCCCATACATTGTATATATAGCAGTACACAGTTCATAGAGGAGATGCGCTCAGTCACCACATTATGAGCAGCCAGGCTCAGCGATCTGACTGCTCCGCCATCAACTCACAATTTCTCTACCAGCGTCTTCCCCCCGTCAGCGAAGAATCCGCGGATGCAGAGCTCGTTCAGGGCGTATTCAATTCTAGGGGGAGTAAAGGGAACCAGCTGGGGAGAAAAGCAATATCATATCCAATCAGTTCTAATGTATAGAACACACAACGGGATACAATGTATAGAACACACAACGGGATACAATGTATAGAACACACAACGGGATACAATGTATAGAACACACAACGGGATACAATGTATAGAACACACAACGGGATACAATGTATAGAACACACGACGAGATACAATGTATAGAACACACAACGGGATACAATGTATAGAACACACAACGGGATACAATGTATAGAACACACAACGGGATACAATGTATAGAACACACAACGGGATACAATGTATAGAACACACAACGGGATACAATGTATAGAACACACAACGGGATACAATGTATAGAACACACAACGAGATACAATGTATAGATCACACAATGGGATACAATGTATAGAACACACAACGGGATACAATGTATAGAACACACAACGGGATACAATGTATAGAACACACAACGGGATACAATGTATAGAACACACAACGGGATACAATGTATAGAACACACAACGAGATACAATGTATAGAACACACAACGGGATACGATGTATAGAACACACGAGATACAATGTATAGAACACACAACGGGATACAATGTAGAGAACACACAACGAGATACAATTTATAGAACACACAACGAGATACAATGTATAGAAGACACAACGGGATACAATGTATAGAACACACGAGATACAATGTATAGAACACACAACGGGATACAATGTATAGAACACACAACGAGATACAATGTATAGAACACACAACGAGATACAATGTATAGAACACACAACGGGATACAATGTATAGAACACACAACGGGATACAATGTATAGAACACACAACGAGATACAATGTATAGAACACACAACGGGATACAATGTATAGAACACACAACGAGATACAATGTATAGAACACACAACGGGATACAATGTATAGAACACACAACGAGATACAACGTATAGAACACACAACGGGATACAACGTATAGAACACACAACGAGATACAATGTATAGAACACACAACGAGATACAATGTATAGAACACACAATGAGATACAATGTATAGAACACACAACGAGATACAATGTATAGAACACACAACGGGATACAATGTATAGAACACACAACGGGATACAATGTATAGAACACACAACGAGATACAACGTATAGAACACACAACGGGATACAACGTATAGAACACACAACGAGATACAATGTATAGAACACACAACGAGATACAATGTATAGAACACACAATGAGATACAATGTATAGAACACACAACGAGATACAATGTATAGAACACACAACGGGATACAATGTATAGAACACACAACGGGATACAATGTATAGAACACACAACGGGATACAATGTATAGAACACACAACGGGATACAATGTATAGAACACACAACGAGATACAATGTATAGAACACACAACGGGATACAATGTATAGAACACACAACGAGATACAATGTATAGAACACACAACGGGATACAATGTATAGAACACACAACGGGATACAATGTATAGAACACACAACGGGATACAATGTATAGAACACACAACGAGATACAATGTATAGAACACACAACGGGATACAATGTATAGAACACACAACGAGATACAATGTATAGAACACACAACGGGATACAATGTATAGAACACACAACGGGATACAATGTATAGAACACACAACGGGATACAATGTATAGAACACACAACGGGATACAATGTATAGAACACACAACGGGATACAATGTATAGAACACACAACGGGATACAATGTATAGAACACACAACGGGATACAATGTATAGAACACACAACGGGATACAATGTATAGAACACACAACGAGATACAATGTATAGAACACACAACGGGATACAATGTATAGAACACACAACGGGATACAATGTATAGAACACACAACGGGATACAATGTATAGAACACACAACGAGATACAATGTATAGAACACACAACGGGATACAATGTATAGAACACACAACGAGATACAATGTATAGAACACACAACGGGATACAATGTATAGAACACACAACGGGATACAATGTATAGAACACACAACGGGATACAATGTATAGAACACACAACGGGATACAATGTATAGAACACACAACGGGATACAATGTATAGAACACACAACGGGATACAATGTATAGAACACACAACGGGATACAATGTATAGAACACACAACGGGATACAATGTATAGAACACACAACGGGATACAATGTATAGAACACACAACGGGATACAATGTATAGAACACACAATCCCAGGCTGATTGTTTACAACCCAAATGAAGCACAGAGAGCTGTCATTTACCCACAACTAAACACGCCTTTCTTCTCCCCCCTCCCGCACCTCTCACCGCTCCCGCAACTCTCCCCCCGCACCACTCCCCCCTCCAACCTCACCCCTCCCGCACCTCTCCCCCTCCCACCTCACCCCTCCCACCTCTCCCCTCTCCCCCCTCCCGCAACTCTCCCACCTCACCCCTCCCGCATCTTTCCCCCTCCCACCTCACCCCTCCCGTACCTCTCCCCCCTCCCACCTCACCCCTCCCGCACCTCTCCCCCCTCCCGCACCTCACCCCTCCCCCCCCCCCCCCCCCCCCCCCCCCCCCCCCCCCCCCCCCCCCCCCCCCCCCCCCCCCCCCCCCCCCCCCCCCCCCCCCCCCCCCCCCCCCCCCCCCCCCCCCCCCCCCCCCCCCCCCCCCCCCCCCCCCCCCCCCCCCCCCCCCCCCCCCCCCCCCCCCCCCCCCCCCCCCCCCCCCCCCCCCCCCCCCCCCCCCCCCCCCCCCCCCCCCCCCACCCCCCCCCCCCCCCCCCCCCCCCCCCCCCCCCCCCCCCCCCCCCCCCCCCCCCCCCCCCCCCCCCCCCCCCCCCCCCCCCCCCCCCCCTCCCCCCCCCCCCCCCCCCCCCCCCCCCCCCCCCCCCCCCCCCCCCCCCCCCCCCCCCCCCCCCCCCCCCCCCCCCCCCCCCCCCCCTCCCCCCCCCCCCCCCCCCCCCCCCCCCCCCCCCCCCCCCCCCCCCCCTCACCCCTCCTGCACCTCTCCCCTCTCCCCCTCCTGCACCTCTTCCCCCTCCCGCACCTCTTCCACCTCACACCTCACCCCTCCTGCACCTCACCCCTCCTGCACCTCTCCCCCCTCACGCCTCACCCCTGCTGCACCTCTCCCCCCTCACCCCTCCCGCACCTCTCTCCCCTCCCGCACCTCTCCCCCTCACACCTCACCCCTCCCTCACCTCTCCCCCCTCACGCACCTCTCCCCCCTCCCACCCCTCATGTTATGTTTGTATTATTTTGGATATCAGGTTTTCTATCATCTCCAGCATGGGAAAGCCCCCCCGGGGCCTCCACTTTCTTTTGCTTAGTTTTCTGCTATAAATAAAATCAGAGTTAGGGATAAAACTTGTAGGAGACGTTATGGGGGCGCACCTTGTGTCCCGCCTCCTCCAGGAGGGTTTTTGTTTCCTGGATTGCTCGCCTGGCACTCGGATGGGGGAGGAAATATCCATCGGTGTCATAGAATCCAATGGTCAGACGCTTTGTGGATTTATAGATCTGTAAGAAGAAAACTGCATCATGAAAATGATAAATACGGAAGAAACGTTCCAGAAATATCTCTGAGAGGCGACACCAGAGAGGAGATATTGTCCCCGGATGGGACCAGATTACCCAAAACATGGTGGGAACGTGTAGGGAGATATAATCCCTGCTTCAAAGAACAAGGGAAGGGCTCCAGAGGAGACACATCGGAGAGGGGCCCCAGAGGAGCCACATCAGAGAGGAGAGGGACCCCAGAGGAGACACATCAGAGAGGAGAGGGGCCCCAGAGGAGACACATCATAGATTAGAGGGGCTCCAGAGGAGACACATCAGAGAGGAGAGGGGCCCCAGAGGAGACACATCAGAGATGAGAGGGGCCCCAGAGGAGCCACATCAGAGAGGAGAGGGGCCCCAGAGGAGACACATCAGAGAGGAGAGGGGCCCCAGAGGAGAAACATCAGAGGGGAGAGGGGACTCAGAGGAGACACAACAGAGGGGAGAGGGGACTCAGAGGAGACACAACAGAGGGGAGAGGGGCCTCAAAGGAGACAAATCAGAGATGAGAGGGGCCTCAAAGGAGACAAATCAGAGATGAGAGGGGCCTCAGAGGAGACACATCAGAGATGAGAGGGGCCTCAGAGGAGACACATCAGAGATGAGAGGGGCCTCAGAGGAGACACATCAGAGATGAGAGGGGCCTCAAAGGAGACAAATCAGAGATGAGAGGGGCCTCAGAGGAGACACATCAGAGATGAGAGGGGCCTCAGAGGAGACACATCAGAGATGAGAGGGGTCTCAGAGGAGATACATCAGAGGGGAGAGGGGACCCGGAGGAGACACATCAGAGGGGAGAGGGGACCCAGAGGAGACACATCAGAGGGGAGAGGGGCCCCAGAGGAGACACATCAGAGATTTGAGAGGGATGTCAGAGAAGACCTATCGGACAGGAGACATATCAGAGGGAAGAGGGGCCCCAAAGGAGACCTATCAGACAGGAGACACATCGGAATAGCCCCAGAGGAGGCATATCAGACAGGAAACTCATCAGATAGGAGAGGGGCCCCAGAGGAGACATATCAGTGAAGAGAGAGGGGCCCCAGGAGAGACATTCCAGATAGGAGACACATCAGAGAGTTGAAGGGCCCTAGAGGAGACATACCACACTGGAGACACATCAGTGGAGAGAAAGGGGCCCCAGAAGAGACATATCAGATAGGAGATACATCAGAGGAAAGAGGGGTCCCAGATGAGACATAGCAGATAGGAGATACATCAGAAGAAAAGAGGGGTCCCAGATGAGACACATCAGATAGGAGATACATCAGAGGAAAGAGGGGTCCCAGATGAGACACATCAGAGGAGATGGAGCACAGTCTAGTCATCTTGGACCCAGAGAGAACCTGAGACCTCACAGTAAAGGTTCCAGGTCCGATGATCGCGGTTCGTACCTCGTCTCTGAACGGTATCGGTGGGATGGTGTGGTCCATCTGGAAGAATTCATCGCAGAGAACGGCTTTCATAAACAGGGCCAGGCTGTCCACATCTCGTGCCATGGGGCCCGGCATATTGACAACTGGGGACACCAAACACACAATGTGAGATCTTATCACAGACAACATACATGTACAGAATGTCACGTCTGATCTACGTGGTGATGGAGGACAGAGGACGGCACACACAGCAGATCATGTCCATAGTATAGTGTAGGATGTCTTAATATCGGTTCATCAGTTTTATCAGAATTTTCCTGATAAAATAATACAAATGTCTGACCTGATTTCATCCCGCTGACTGGAGACAGCAATCCTTTCTCACTAGAGAACACAGAAATGACATTAGAGGACAAACACAGAGACACAAACCGTCCTATTATGGAAAGTGCAGCATCCATACTAATAATATGGGCCCCAAGCATTGTGAGGGCCCCTCTACACCTTCCAGGGTACATCACACAATTCTCTGATGTCTGTAAAGGTTCTCATGGCTTCAGGTCATGGTCTATCTCATAGCAGTTGGTCTCATGAATCCAGGTCATGGGATATCTAGTAGTAGTCGGTCTCATGGATGCAGGTCATGGGATATCTAGTAGTAGTCGGTCTCATGGATACAGGTCATGGGATATCTAGTAGTAGTCGGTCTCATGGATGCAGGTCATGGGATATCTAGTAGTAGTTGGTCTCATGGATACAGGTCATGGGATATCTAGTAGTAGTCGGTCTCATGGATGCAGGTCATGGGATATCTAGTAGTAGTCGGTCTAATGGATCCAGGTCATGGGATATCTAGTAGTAGTCGGTCTCATGGATGCAGGTCATAGGATATCTAGTAGTAGTCGGTCTCATGGATCCAGGTCATGGTATATCTAGTAGTAGTCGGTCTCATTGATGCAGGTCATAGGATATCTAGTAGTAGTCGGTCTCATGGATGCAGGTCATAGGATATCTAGTAGTAGTCGGTCTCATGGATCTAGGTCATGGTATATCTAGTAGTAGTCGGTCTCATGGATCCAGGTCATGGTATATCTAGTAGTAGTCGGTCTCATGGATCTAGGTCATGGTATATCTAGTAGTAGTCGGTCTCATGGATGCAGGTCCTGGGGTATCTAGTAGTAGTCGGTCTCATGGATGCAGGTCATAGGATATCTAGTAGTAGTCGGTCTTATGGATGCAGGTCATGGGGTATCTAGTAGTAGTCGGTCTCATGGATACAGGTCATGGGATATCTAGTAGTAGTCGGTCTCATGGATGCAGGTCATGGGATATCTAGTAGTAGTCGGTCTCATGGATACAGGTCATGGGATATCTAGTAGTAGTCGGTCTCATGGATGCAGGTCATGGGATATCTAGTAGTAGTTGGTCTCATGGATACAGGTCATGGGATATCTAGTAGTAGTCGGTCTCATGGATGCAGGTCATGGGATATCTAGTAGTAGTCGGTCTAATGGATCCAGGTCATGGGATATCTAGTAGTAGTCGGTCTCATGGATGCAGGTCATAGGATATCTAGTAGTAGTCGGTCTCATGGATCCAGGTCATGGTATATCTAGTAGTAGTCGGTCTCATTGATGCAGGTCATAGGATATCTAGTAGTAGTCGGTCTCATGGATGCAGGTCATAGGATATCTAGTAGTAGTCGGTCTCATGGATCTAGGTCATGGTATATCTAGTAGTAGTCGGTCTCATGGATCCAGGTCATGGTATATCTAGTAGTAGTCGGTCTCATGGATCTAGGTCATGGTATATCTAGTAGTAGTCGGTCTCATGGATGCAGGTCCTGGGGTATCTAGTAGTAGTCGGTCTCATGGATGCAGGTCATAGGATATCTAGTAGTAGTCGGTCTTATGGATGCAGGTCATGGGGTATCTAGTAGTAGTCGGTCTCATGGATACAGGTCATGGGATATCTAGTAGTAGTCGGTCTCATGGATGTAGGTCATGGTATATCTAGTAGTAGTTGGTTTCCTGGCTTCAGGTCATGGGATATCTAGTAGTAGTCAGTCTCATGGATCCAGGTCATGGGATATCTAGTAGTAGTCGGTCTCATGGATGCAGGTCATGGGGTATCTAGTAGTAGTCGGTCTCATGGATGCAGGTCATGGGATATCTAGTAGTAGTCGGTCTCATGGATCCAGGTCATGGGGTATCTAGTAGTAGTCGGTCTCATGGATCCAGGTCATGGTAAATCTAGTAGTAGTCGGTCTCATGGATCCAGGTCATGGTAAATCTAGTAGTAGTCGGTCTCATGGATCCAGGTCATGGAATATCTAGTAGTAGTCGGTCTCGTGGATCCAGGTCATGGGGTATCTAGTAGTAGTCGGTCTCATGGATCCAGGTCATGGTAAATCTAGTAGTAGTCGGTCTCATGGATCCAGGTCATGGTAAATCTAGTAGTAGTCGGTCTCATGGATCCAGGTCATGGTAAATCTAGTAGTAGTCGGTCTCGTGGATCCAGGTCATGGGGTATCTAGTAGTAGTCGGTCTCATGGATCCAGGTCATGGAATATCTAGTAGTAGTCGGTCTCATGGATCCAGGTCATGGGGTAACTAGTATTGCAGTGCAGATCCCCAGTTCACTATGGTAAGTCCAGGGCATATAAGGTGACAAGAGACCTCCCAAGAGCTTTGATTGGCTTTGATTGGCTGAGGTCAGTAAATGATTCCCAGTATTGAGGAATTCTAGGGATACAGAAGCACTGACCTCAGCCGATTTCCGGAGGGTTTGAGGCCACAGATTCCACAGAAACTACACGGCATTCTGATACTTCCAACAACATCAGTGCCGATTCCAAGGATGGCTCCGCCCCCTGCGACCAGAGCACCTTCACCCCCGCTAGAGCCCCCACACGTCTTCTTGTGATTGTGCGGATTCAGAGTCTGTCCGTAGATGGAGTTACTGCAATCAAAGCTGAAAGAACAAAAAAATAATCACCATTAATGGGAATGTGTTCACTACCAAAAATGTGTATCCAGAAATATTCCACAGAATTCCCAATCAAGGAAAAAATGAATCATCCGATATTCACCTTCACAGCCACAACTGAATCCCAACATTCACTACACAGTCAGGACTGAATCCCAACATTCACTACACAGTTAGGACTGAATCCCAGCATTCACTGCACAGTCAGGACTGAATCCCAGCATTCACTACACAGTCAGGACTGAATCCCGGCATTCACTACACAGTCAGGACTGAATCCCAACATTCACTACACAGTCAGGACTGAATCCCGGCATTCACTACACAGTCAGGACTGAATCCCGGAATTCACT
This sequence comes from Rana temporaria, assembly GCF_905171775.1. NCBI lineage: Eukaryota > Metazoa > Chordata > Amphibia > Anura > Ranidae > Rana > Rana temporaria. The sequence goes on along the minus strand of NW_024404509.1, from coordinate 117,671 downwards.
ACACAGTCAGGACTGAATCCCAACATTCACTACACAGTCAGGACTGAATCCCAGCATTCACTACACAGTCAGGACTGAATCCCAGCATTCACTACACAGTCAGGACTGAATCCCAGCATTCACTACACAGTCAGGACTGAATCCCAGCATTCACTACACAGTCAGGACTGAATCCCAACATTCACTGCATAGTCAGGACTGAATCCCAACATTCACTACACAGTCAGGACTGAACCACAACATTCACTACACAGTCAGGACTGAACCACAACATTCACTACACAGTCAGGACTGAATCCCAGAATTCACTACACAGTCAGGACTGAATCCCAGCATTCACTACACAGTCAGGACTGAATCCCAGCATTCACTACACAGTCAGGACTGAATCCCAGCATTCACTACACAGTCAGGACTGAATCCCAGCATTCACTACACAGTCAGGACTGAATCCCGGCATTCACTACACAGTCAGGACTGAATCCCAGCATTCACTACACAGTCAGGACTGAATCCCAATGTAACAGACCTATGAACTATGTATTTTGCCTGGACATCCATGATAATCCTACAGTGAGGCATACAAAGGGTTAATTGAAGAGGGACTCTTTAACTGCTAAAATTCTAATGTCCCTTCTTAGTTAATTGACTCTTTTGTGTAGTTAACAGCCTCCTGTCAGGCTTATGCTGATGGGATCATGTGTGAGTGTTAATTGAATTCTATTGATAAAGGAAGGTGTCTGAGCAGGTGATGTTAAATATAAACAAAGAAAAGCCGCGCCACAAAAACAGTCTATTACATATATACAGACGCTTACCTCCAGGAGGTGGCGCAGTCTGTCTGAGCCTGGTAGGCGCTCACCGTCTCCCGGTCGGAGTGTTCTGTTCTATCCTGCCTTCCTCACTTACCTGACCCTGCTGTTCTTGCTCTTCTCCTTTTCCCCTCTCACCCACCCTATTCCCCCTGGACCCCTTCCCTATGCTTTTCCTCATCCTCACCCCGCCACATTTGTCCAAACATGGGCGATTTAGTCAGATACGGAGCATATCCTGTTGAGCATTACTTTCTCGGATGCCCCGTGTTTGGACCCTCTCCGCCACTGGGTTGCCTTGCTTCCCATGCCGCTACAAAATATATAATTACTATCATCTGTGTAGAATATTATGCACTGCAGTTAGCTCTCGGTTATATGTATTATGGTTGAGATACTTATAAAGCTGTACACTTTGCCATTATCTAGGCCCTGAGCCCTTGACCGCTTACCTCCTCGCTGTGCTAGGCCGGTGTATCTACAGCTGTTCTCTCTCTGCTGTAGTCATTTTCCTTTTTTGACCATATGCATTCATGCGATTTGTTCTTTGCAATGTATACCTGCTATATGTGGTGATTGTCAACTGTATTTTGTTTGATAATAAAAGCTTGAATTACAAAAAAAAAAAAACAGTCTATTAGTGTACACAGTCTGTAATAGTGTAATAAGTCCGTAATAGATGGAATGATGCTTGTATAATCATGAATAGGATCGGATCAATCCTGACAATGATGGCTCCTACAGTCCACAACCCAGTGATGCAATATACAAAGTGACCATCCCCCGGAAAAGAAAAGGAAAGCCGCTTACCAGAAGGCAAGCAGTCAAGTAGACTGATTTTAATGGTACATACACCTAGCTTATATTTGGTTACAGGGTTACAGGAACAATGACAATCTCCGCCCCCCTCACACAGGGGGGCTTCAATACAGATACTTTGAAATAATGACATTCCCTTGAGCCAATCAGTTTCTGTCACTTCCAGGTACAACTGGAAGTGACAGGAGGGAGGAGGAAGGAGAGGGCTCTATGCTGAGAATATCATACTCAGAGGACGGAGGGCTTCCAGGTGCAAACTTCAAGGAGTAAAGGCCTAGGCTGGGTTTTAGCCATCCGCCCTAACTGCTTGCCTTCTGGTAAGCGGCTTTCCTTTTCTTTTCCGGGGGATGGTCACTAGTGTTGAGCAGAATATGCCATATTCGATTTCGCGATATATCTCGAATATATATTCGAATATTCGAGATATATTCGCTAAATTCGAATATTCGTGATATTTTATCGAAAGTAAATGATTGCGATTTTTCGCTATTGCGAATGCGAAAATAATTGCGATTTTTTGATAACTGCGGTAGGAGCACTCTGATTGGCTCAGAATATTCGTGATATTTTATCGAAATATCGCAACATGCGAATGCGATATTTATTGCGCAATTTCGAGAAATGCTGGAGGAGCGCTCTGATTGGCTCAGAATATTCGTGATATTTTATCGAAATATCGCAACATGCGAATGCGATATTTATTGCGCAATTTCGAGAAATGCTGTAGGAGCACTCTGATTGGCTCAGAATATTCGTGATATTTTACAATACAAAATAATTGCGAATATTCTGCAAATGCGGAAGGAGCACTCTGATTGGCTCAGAATATTCTTGATATTTTACAATACAAAATAATTGCGAATATTCGGCAAATGCAGAAGGAGCACTCTGATTGGCTCAGAATATTCTTGATATTTTACAATACAAAATAATTGCGAATATTCGGCAAATGCGGAAGGAGCACTCTGATTGGCTCAGAATATTCTTGATATTTTACAATAGAAAATAAAAAGTGTTTTGCATTGGTGGTGATTCTTTACTCTATCCATCTGTCACAGCCGTTTGTCAATCAAACACCTTGAAGATTGAACACGTTCATGCTGCATGCTTTGGACTTTTTTTCACTTCACATATCAAAGACATTTTTATGAAAGATTATTTTTCTATTATTGGGACTATATTTCTTTATATATTTGTTTCACTGTGTATTTCACAAGTTATTTGCGCTTGCTTATTTTATAATTTGCCCACATGTCTTGTCACTAGACATATTTTTTATTCTTGTAGAGCGACTCCATTTTCTGTCTTGTATTAATTTATGTTGTATAACATTTTTGAGTTGCTGCTGTATTCTCCCCTTTTTTAAGGTATGCGCAATTTTTTCCTTCTTACAAAAAATAATAATATCAAACATACAAATATTCATAACATACACATACACATACACAAAGCCCCCCCCTTTTGCATCAGAGACAATCAGAGTTCTCCTACCACAGTTATCGAAAATTCGCAATCATTTTCGCATTCGCAATAGCGAAAAATCGCAATTTTTTTTTTTTCAATTTGGCAACATAATAGGATCGCCTCAGCTTAGCTACTCGGCCCAGGGTCTCTAATCATACCAGCAATGCTTTTAGACGTCGATAGGATGTGATCTGTTTTAAAAATCAAATTGAAAAAATGCGAATATTCGGAATTGCGAATATTCACCGCGAAATTCGAAATATAGCGCGATTTCTCGAATATGCTATATTCGAGTCGAATATTCGCAATGCGAATATTCGTGAGCAACACTAATGGTCACTTTGTATATTGCATCACTGGGTTGTGGACTGTAGGAGCCATCATTGTCAGGATTGATCCGAACCTATTCATGATTATACAAGCATCATTCCATCTATTACGGACTTATTACACTATTACAGACTGTGTACACTAATAGACTGTTTTTGTGGCGCGGCTTTTCTTTGTTTATATTTCTTTGTGATTCACACGTCAGCTGCTGCCTAGGGTCAGGGGTGGGGTGACACTAGCGCGGTTTTTGTTTTGTGAGGTGATGTTAAATGTAAGCGCGGAGCCCAAACCGTCTAGAAACTGATTGGCTCAAGGGAATGTCATTATTTCAAAGTATCTGTATTGAAGCCCCCCTGTGTGAGGGGGGCGGAGATTGTCATTGTTCCTGTAACCGTGTAACCACATATAAGCTAGGTGTATGTACCATTAAAATCAGTCTACTTGACCCTTCAAATGTAGCCTCGTCTCGTTCTTGGAAGGGCGTTCGATGGGATATACCGGCGGTACCTGCATATCGCAACTTGCTAGGGAAAAGGACGTCTCTAACGGCTGATACCCTCTCACTACCAGTGGGTAGCCGTTACATTGGTTGGCAGCAGCGGGATGGTCCTTTTATCCAAAGAGCAAGTTCTGAATGGAGTCGCAGTACGCCAGGCTGAAAAGATCCACACTAAAAGATCTATTGGAGAGTCATGGTAGGAGCGCCAGTAACAGACCACGGAGGGAGCTGATAGCTGACCTGCTGGAGCTGGACGAAATGGATGGATCCATGGATTGCACCGGTCAGCAAAGAAGATGTAATTACTGGGATTGTACAGCGGAGATTATCCTTGTATCCAGAAACATCCATGGAACTAATCAACCAGCTGTTCCGGGAAGCAAGGGAGGAGATACAAACGAAGAGGGGACAAGAACTGGAACTGGTAAGAGCGAGACAGCCCATTACACCTGCAGTTCCTACCCCCCCACCTGCTGCTACAGGAAAGAAAATACCGTTCACTGCATTTAAAGCTTTTGTAGAAAGTGAGGAGGAAATCGATGGATATTTGGCGGACTTTGAGAGGCAGTGCTCACTACACCAGGTACCACCAGACCAATGGGTCACTATTTTGTCGGGGAAATTGTCGGGCAAAGCCAACGAAGCCTTTCGGGCTCTCGCTCCAGAGGATATTTTACAATATCAGCAAGTTAAAAAGGCGCTGCTAACCCGATACGCCGTAACTCCAGAAGCCTACCGCCGGCGCTTCCGGGAGTCCAAGAAGATGGCTGTGGACTCCCACATGGAATGGGCCAACCGGTTACAAAGGGTGGCATCCCTTTGGGTCCAACACCGGGGAGGAAGTATTGCAGCTGTTCCTAATGGAACATTTCTTCCAAGACCTGGCCGCAGACATACAAGACTTGATACCAGATCGCCGTCCCGCTAACTTAAACGAGGCGGCTCGGCTAGCAGATGAGTACGCGGAAACAAGGAAAGTAAGCCAGGGTACTACACGGCTGGCTCATATGATAGAACCGCGTACTCCAACCGTCACCCCACGCCCAGAGTTTCAGGCTCCAGTCCCACCACGTCCTCAGGGTCCTAACAACTACCCCCGGGACTCGTCTAGGGTGACGTGCCATCACTGCAGCGACACGGGACATAATGCTCGTTATTGCCCTCTGAGAGCTACAACTACCAACTGGAGACTCACAACACCCAACACAGAGGGCAGTTGGTATCATGGACAACCTACCTGCCGAGGTTGTGCTGGGCAACGACATTGGCCCTCTGACTTCGGCTTATCTACCTACACCTGCTGCTGCTTGTCCCGTGACCACCCGCGTTGCTGGAATCAACTCGCTTGCTGATGAGACCCGGGTAAGACTACCTTCCCCGACATGTACTGTAGATCCGGCACAATATCACAGTCTGAAATGGGAATGTGACAAGTTGGCCAGTGAGAAATCGGAGATGCAACGACACTATGTCATGTATTATGAGATGTCCCGTGGCTTGAACATTGAAATGCACAAACAGGCAGAAATTGTCAAAAGATTAAATGGGATTTGCATCCAGGTGGTGCCTTATCTGTCCCAAGAGCATCAGCAACAGGTTTTGGGAGCCATTGAGAGAGCAAAGCAAGTGACTGTTCCAGAACTGAATTCCATTATTCACCTTCACCATCAGCTACCGACCTGGTAAGCCAATGGGCAATGCGGATGGTTTATCCAGGCAAACTGAATTTTTTCCCTAACAGCAGGCCGGACATCCCCAAGTTGACCCGAAAAGGATCAATCCGGGTCTGCCGGAGTGTTCCACAAAAGGGGAGTAGTGTAACAGACCTATGAACTATGTATTTTGCCTGGACATCCATGATAATCCTACAGTGAGGCATACAAAGGGTTAATTGAAGAGGGACTCTTTAACTGCTAAAATTCTAATGTCCCTTCTTAGTTAATTGACTCTTTTGTGTAGTTAACAGCCTCCTGTCAGGCGTATGCTTATGGGATCATGTGTGAGTGTATAATTGTTTTAAAGGTTAATTGAATTCTATTGATAAAGGAAGGTGTCTGAGCAGGTGATGTTAAATGTAAGCGCGGAGCCCAAACCGTCTAGAAACTGATTGGCTCAAGGGAATGTCATTATTTCAAAGTATCTGTATTGAAGCCCCCCTGTGTGAGGGGGGCGGAGAGTGTCATTGTTCCTGTAACCGTGTAACCACATATAAGCTAGGTGTATGTACCAGTCTACTTGACCCTTCAAACGTAGCCTCGTCTCGTTCTTGAAAGGGCGTTCGATGGGATATACCGGCTGTACCTGCATATCGCAACTTGCTAGGGAAAAGGACGTCTCTAATGGCTGATACCCTCTCACTACCAGTGGGTAGTCGTTACACCCAACATTCACTACACAGTCAGGACTGAATTCCAGCATTCACTACACAGTCAGGACTGAATCCCAACATTCACTACACAGTCAGGACTGAATCCCAACATTCACTGCACAGTCAGGACTGAATCCCAACATTCACTACACAGTCAGGACTGAATCCCGGCATTCACTACACAGTCAGGACTGAATCCCGGCATTCACTACACAGTCAGGACTGAATCCCGGCATTCACTACACAGTCAGGACTGAATCCCAACATTCACTACACAGTCAGGACTGAATCCCAACTTTCAGAATATTGCTGTGTTCGGGGACACTAGTCATTGGAATGATAACATTTACAGACTCCCCATTTTCTGGGGGAACATTTGGGGAGATTCCGGCGTAGTGATTACTTGATCAGAGATTGGGGAACGTTGGTTTTCACGAATGGGATGGCTCCCTGTTTCTTCAGCACATGGACCAGCGCACTGTCCTCGGCATCTAGCGTTCCCAGGAAATGGACCAGACCGCAGTGCTTGTTATGTCCCTGCAGAGAGACAAATCCCGGAGTCATTCCTCCGCAAAACAACATCACTGAATGAGCCAATCAAAGTGATCACATGGTGAAGGACCAACTTCACTGTGTCCCAGAGGACATAGAGGATATGCTGGTATGGGGATTGGAACAGGTGAGGGACATGCAATTTATTGGTGGTATGGAAATTAGATGGAGGTATAAGAGAGGAGCATACAATATGGTGGTATGGGATTGGAGGGAGGTATAAGAGAGGAGCATACAATATGGTGGTATGGGATTGGAGGGAGGTACAGGGGAGGAGCATACAATATGGTGGTATAGGATTGGAGGGAGGTACAGGGGAGGAGCATACAATATGGTGGTATGGGAATAGGATTGGAGGGAGGTACAGGGGAGGAGCATACAATATGGTGGCATTGGATTGGAGGGAGGTACAGGGGAGGAGCATACAATATGGTGGTATGGGATTGGATGATAGTACAGGGGAGGAGCATACAATATGGTGGTATGGGATTGGATGATAGTACAGGGGAGGAGCATACAATATGGTGGTATGGGATTGGATGGAGGTACAAGAGAGGAACATACAATATGGTGGTATGGGATTGGAGGGAGGTACAGGAGAGGAGCATACAATATGGTGGTATGGGATTGGATGATAGTACAGAGGAGGAGGCGGAGCATACAATATGGTGGTATTGGATTGGATGATAGTACAGGGAAGGAGCATACAATATGGTGGTATGGGATTGGATAATAGTACAGGGGAGGAGCATACAATATGGTGGTATGGGATTGGAGGGAGGTACAGGGGAGGAGCATACAACATGGTGGTATGGGATTTGAGGGAGGTACAGGGGAGGAGCATACAATATGGTGGTATGGGATTGGAAGGAGGTACAGGGGAGGAGCATACAACATGGTGGTATGGGATTGGATGATAGTACAGGAGAGGAGCATACAATATGGTGGTATGGGATTGGAAGGAGGTACAGGAGAGGAGCATACAATATGGTGGTATGGGATTGGAAGGAGGTACAGGAGAGGAGCATACAATATGGTGGTATGGGATTGGATGATAGTACAGGGGAGGAGCATACAATATGGTGGTATGGGATTGGAAGGAGGTACAGGGGAGGAGCATACAACATGGTGGTATGGGATTGGATGATAGTACAGGAGAGGAGTATACAATATGGTGGTATGGGATTGGAGGGAGGTACAGGGGAGGAGCATACAACATGGTGGTATGGGATTGGAGGGAGGTACAGGGGAGGAGCATACAATATGGTGGTATGGGATTGGAGGGAGGTACAGGGGAGGAGCATACAATATGGTGGCATTGGATGGGAGGTAGGTACAGGGGAGGAGCATACAATAAGGTGGTATGGGATTGGAGGGAGGTACAGGGGAGGAGCATACAATCTTTTTGTGGTTTGGGATTGGATGGAGGGACAGGTGAATGAAGTGGTTTATATGGAGCCACCCAAGAACACCTCACCTTGTATCCCAAGTTGTCCTTCAGGGAGATCGGCACTCCATAGAGAAGACCTTTCTCCGGCTGCTTCTTGAGCTCCTGCAGCTGCGCCTCGCACTCTGCCAGGAAATCCGTCACACAGTTCACTTCCCGCGTCACTTCCAAAGCCTGAACCATAAATGAGACACAACATGGAGGAAACAGAACACCGCGGTCATCACTCGTCATTGGTGATCTCACAGGTATTGCCATCTTATGGTGTAAATGATCTGTGTCCCTGGAGGGGCGGCTTTGACACCCCGGAGGATCTCCACCGTTTCATTGGCTTGTAGTGTAATGCAACATGAAATTTTGGGGGGGGCGCAAACAAACTGAAAATAAAAAAACATCAATTGCAGCCACTGTGCTCATCAATAGGCGCCAGTTTGCCCCATCAAACGATGCCAGTCCCCCCCCCCCCGCCCGATTTCCACCATCTCTATAAAGGTTCCTCCCAGAGCCATCCACAGATATGAAGATGATCAGAACGGACTATGACTATTTGATTGCTAGGAGTATCTTAACACTGGCAGACCAATCAGCATTCTGCACTTAACAGTCTGAAATGAATTAGATAATGAATGCTAAGACCTGATTGGTTGTTCTGAATTACACATCACTTTGGCAGTAAATGACCCCCACCCCCAAACATTGTCACCTTCTCTATGTAGACGTGCAGCACGGCCTCCGGAGACAGCGAACCGCTCTTCAACTGACTGGCCAGTTCACACAGGGTCAGCGAGAGGATCCCACTCGCATCCACATCACCGTGCTGAAACAAGACAACAGGAAGTGACATCACAAAGAGGGAGGGGCATTGTATATCCAGCACAAGGCAGGTGTTGTCACCACTAAACAGGAAGTGACATCACACACACACACAAAAGGGAGGAGCTATGTATATCCACAGCAAGGCAGATATTGTCACTACCGTACAGGAAGTGATGTCACACATGCAAAGCACATGGTTGTCACATTGTACAGGCAGTGACATCACACATATAGGGGGAGGAGCTATGTATATTCTGAGCAAAGCAGGTGTTGTCACCACTGTAAAGGAAGTGACATCACACATACAGAGGGAGGAGCAATGTATATCCAGAGCAAGGCAGATGTTACCACTGTACAGGAAGTGACATCACACATGCAGAGGGAGGAGCAATGTATATCCAGAGCAAGGCATATGTTGTCACCACTGTACAGGAAGTGACATCACACATGCAGAGGGAGGAAGAATGTATATCCAGAGCAAACCATATTGTAACACTCACCTTTCTTGGTTCCCCTCTTGGGTGCACAGCTGCCGGGAGTTCTAGGTTACCCCAGACTGACAGTGGTGCAGCCAATCAGAAAACATCTCCCCTGATTGGTGCAGGTGGTGAAGGAGGAGTGGTTCTTTAAATGTTCTTCCTGGGTGTAGTCTAGGGTTGCCACCTGTCCGGGATTCACCCGGACAGTTCGGGTTTTGAATCATGTGTTCGGGGTTTCAATCCACCGGAAATCCGGACACAATATTCAGACAGGAATGTGGCTCAGAACAGGGCCCCATAGGAGGGTGAGGGGGCACTATGCATTTCTATTCTCTTTGGAGCGCCCAAAGGTGTCCCAGGTCTATTACAATCCTGTAGTGTAGGCCAAAAAAATATATATTTTTGCTGTGCGCCGCTAAAGTGTTTGGGTTTGGCTTGAAGAAAAAGTGGCGACCCTAGGGCGTACCCAGCCTGAGCTGAACGGATTGCTGGGGAGCACCCCGGGCAATCCAATGACCCGCGATATGAATATTTATGCATCTCAATGGGCCAACCACAAGGACAGGTATTGCCGTACTGGGGGAGGGTATTCCTAAGCTCTCACCTGCTCCATATACTGCAGCACTGCTTTCTCCATGAGCTGCAGGGAACGCTCTCTCTCCATCACGGCTCTCGCAATCTTCTGATCACACCGCCTCCGATCCGTCCACCGCACGAGCAGAAAACCGACTACCGCAGCGCACAGGACGGCCACCAGCACGTGAGTGACCGGCATCCCGGACAGGAGGAACCGCAGAGAGTTCAGCATCTCCCCGAACACTGCGCCAACGTCCTCGGACAAAGAGAGACTGGGCACTACCCTCTGCCTGGCACAGACAATGGGGGCCAGAAATAGTCTCTGCCAGCCCCTCCCCCCCCACTTATTATAATTCTTCTATAATCTCCGGATCACATGAGTCATATCTCCCACAATGAGGGCAGAAAATAGAAACAACCCCCCCACCCAGGATTTACCCCCCCTCAATCCGCACCACTAAACTCATATCTGGAGCCTAAAACTGTCACTTTATTATTAATAGGGATACTCATAGAGACACCAATAGAGACATCCATAGAGACACCAATAGAAACTTCTATAAAGACACCAATAGAGACATTCATAGAGTCACTCAGAGACATCCATAGAGACACCCATAGAGACACCAATAGAAACATCTATAAAGACACCAGTAGAGACATTCATAGAGATGCCCATAGAGACACCTTTAAAGACATCCATAGAGATACCAATAGAGACATCCATAGAGACACTTATAGAGACATCCATTAAGATACCCATAGATTCACTCAAAGACACTCATAGAGACATCCATAGATACACCTATAGAGACACCCATAGAGACACTTAGGTCTAGATTCACGTAGGGCGGCCTAACTAGGTGCGGGCGTAGCGTATCTTATTTACGTTACGCCGCCGCAACTTAGAGAGGCAAGTGCTGCATTCACAAAGCACTTGCGTCTTAAGTTACGGCGGCGTAGCGTAAATGGGCTGGCGTAAGCGTGCGTATTTCAAAGTAGGCAGGTCGTGGGCGTGTTGTATTTAAATTAAGCGTGACCCCATGTAGATGCATGGCCGAACGAACGGCGCATGCTCAGTATCACGTCGTATTTACGCCCAAAGATACGCCGGCTCAATGTCTGTGACGTGAACGTAACCTACGCACAGCCCCACTCACGTACGACTTACGTAAACGACGTAAAAAGATACGCTTGTTCCGACGTCCATACCTTGCATGGGCTGCGCCACCTAGAGACCAGCTTTATCTTTACGCCGGCGTATGTCTTACATAAATGGCGTAACTAATTGCGACGGGCGTACGTACGTTCGTGAATCAGCGTATCTTTTCCATATACATATTTGATGTGGAAATCAACGGAAGCGCCACCTAGCGGCCAGCGTAAATATGCACCTAAGATACGACGGTGTAGGAGACTTACGCCGCTCGTATCTTGGCAGAATTTATGCGTAACTGATTCTGTGAATCAGGCGCATAGATACGACGGCGCCCATTCGGACTTACGACGGCATAAGTCTTTGAGAATCTGGGCCTTAGAGACATCCACAGAGATACCCATAGAAACACTCATAGAGAATCCATAGAGACACGCAGAGACATCATAGAGACATCCATAGAGATGACCATAGAGACACCAAGAGACACCCATAGAGACATCTATAAAGACACCAATAGAGACATCCATAGAGACACCAATAGAGATACCCATAGAGACACCCATAGAGACATATATAAAGACACCAATAGAGACATCCATAGAGACAACAATAGAGACATCTATTGAGATACCCATGGAGACACCAATAAAGACATCCATAGAGACATCCATAGAAACACCCTTAGAGATATCCATAGATACACTCAGAAACACTCATGGAGACATCTATAGAGATACCTATAGTGACACACATAGAGACATCCACAGAGATACTCATAGAAACACCCATAGAGAAATCCATAGAGACACGCAGAGACATCCATTGAGACACTCAGAGACATCATAGAGACACCCATAAAAACATCCATAGAGACACCAATAAAGACACTCATAGACACACTTATAGAGACATTAATAGAGCCTCTCAGAGACATCCATAAAGACACGATTGTTCTGTAGAGTAAAGTCTGTCTCAGAGAACAGATTGGGGAGTCATTGTGTCAGATGTGTGATGATGGTGGTCAGACGACAACCACCTCCGACCTTCAGTCCCAGTACGATGAACTGTGGTCAGAAGACAACCACCTCCGACCTTCAGTCCCAGTACAATGAACTGTGGTCAGACGACAACCACCTCCGACCTTCAGTCCCAGTACGATGAACTGTGGTCAGACGACAACCACCTCCGACCTTCAGTCCCAGTACGATGAATCATGGTCAGGCGACAACCACCTCCGACCTTCAGTCCCAGTACGATGAACTGTGGTCAGAAGACAACCACCTCCGACCTTCAGTCCCAGTACGATGAACTGTGGTCAGACGACAACCACCTCCGACCTTCAGTCCCAGTACGATGAACTGTGGTCAGACAACAACCACCTCCGACCTTCAGTCCCAGTACGATGAACTGTGGTCAGAAGACAACCACCTCCGACCTTCAGTCCCAGTACGATGAACTGTGGTCAGACGAAAACCACCTCCGACCTTCAGTCCCAGTACGATGTATCGTGGTCAGACGACAACTATGACGAAGCGCGCTATCACACCCCTGCCCTCCTTACCAACTTGTGACAAAGGACTGGCCAATCTCACACCGCACTGACCCTTACATAAGAATGTCACTCTCAGCTGTACCCTGCGCAAAGATTTTCCAGCTCGTGGGATTTTTCTAGAGATGAAACCAAATTCATCTGACCATCTGTTGCCTCCAGTCTGGGATGACCTGAGCCCTCCGCTAAGTCTGAGGCTGGCAGGTCTGAAGCCTCCGTTTGAGGACTGGTAAGTTGACAACTGTCCATGGCGAGGTGGCCCCTGTCCATTATATGCACACAAGGACCCATCAGAGAGTCATTATCGGCTCAGTGTTAGATCCGCCGATCTCCAGGCCCAAAAGCTGTTTATTCAAATGTTAAATTACAAACATTTGTAAACTACTCTGACGCTGGTGACTACAGAATTCATAAAATAACTGTAATGCCACTGAATCCAGGAGGTGTGATGTCATATAACTTTGTATACAATGGGCTAGATTCAGAGAGAATTTACGCCGGCGTATCTATAGATACGCCGCGTAAATTCAAATCTGCGCCGGCGTATCTTCTTTCTGTATTCAGAAAGCAAGATACGCCAACATTAGCCTAAGATACGACTGGCATAAGTCTCTTACGCCGTCGTATCTTAGGGTGCATTCTCACGCTGGCCGCTAGGTGGCGCTCCCATTGTTTTCGGCGTAGAGTATGTAAATTACCTAGCATGGAGCAAGTGCTTTGTGAATACAGCACTTGCTCCTGTAAGTTGCGGCAGTGTAGCGTAAATACGATATGCTGCGCCGCCGTAAGAAGGGGCGCAGCTACGTGAATCTAGCCCAATGTACCTAATGTCCAAATTTAGGGTAATTCTTGCTTTATACAATCAAGAAAAGTACTAACAGCTGTAGTCTGATACCAGAACAAGCAAGGAGATGTCTGGGTCACTGGCCCATTGTAAGGAGCTTCCACCAAACTACAAATGAAGGACACCATTTCTATTGCAGATCTAACCAATGATATTGACCTTTCATGATAACAAGGTAACCCAGATAGTAGAGAACAAGTCAACTACTCAAGAAAGTATGTTCTGTGGCCTACCCAAGAATAAACACTCTAAACTGTTGCACTTTACCTAGCAATCAGCATGCCCAAAAGAAGGTCCAATACCCATAACCCTCATACCAAAAGAATGTCCAATTCTTAAAACCCAACAAACCAAAACAATGTCCAATTCTTAAAACCCAACAAACCAAAACAATGTCCAATTCTTAGAACCTAACAAACCAAAAGAATGTCCAAAACATTAAAAGACTGTCCAATACCCAGAACACAACAAAACAATAAGTAGGTGCCATGGTCTGGAGTCAGGCTTGGGGTCCAGTAGATGTAGCAGTAGAGAAGCTTCCACCAACCATCAGGATAAATTCTTATGCTGCGTACACACGATCAGTTTGTCTGATGAAAACGGTCTAACCTATCGTGTGTGGGCCCCATCGGTTTTTTATCCATCAGTCAAAAAACTAGGAACTTGTTTTAAAATTATCTTATGGATAAAAAACCTATAGAAAATAATTATCGTCTGTAAGTACGTCCATCGGTTAAAAATTCACGAATGCTCAGAATCAAGTCGACGCATTGAACTTCATTTTTTTCAGCACGTCGTTGTGTTTTACGTCACCGCGTTCTAACACGATGGGTTTTTTAACTGATGGTGTGTAGGCACGACTGATCATCAGTCAGCTTCATCGGATAACTGATGGAAAGATCCATCAGACCGTTTTCATCAGATGAACTGTTCGTGTGTACAGGGCATTAGAGCCCAACTTACCAAAAAAAATTCCAATTCTTAAAACCCAACAAACCAAAGGAATGTCCAATTATTAGAACCCAACAAACCAAAAGAATGTCCAATTCTTAAAACCCAACAAACCAAAAGAATGTCCAATTCTTAAAACCCAACAAACTAAAAGAATGTCAAATTCTTGGAACCCAACATAACAAAGGAATGTCAAATTCTTAAAACCTAACAAACCAAAAGAATGTCAAATTCTTAGAACCCAACAAACTAAAATAATGTCTAATTCTTAAAACACAACAAACCAAAAGAATTTTCAATTCTTAGAACCCAACAAACTAAAATAATGTCCAATTCTTAGGAACCCAACATACCAAAAGAATGTCCAATTCTTAACAGCCAACAAACCAAAAGAATGTCCAAAACATTAAAAGACTGTCCAATACCCAGAACACAACAAAACAATAAGTAGGTGCCATGGTCTGGAGTCAGGCTTGGGGTCCAGTAGATGTAGCAGTAGAGAAGCTTCCACCAACCATCAGGATAAATACACAAGAAGGTCACCCTGGCAGCGGGATTACCTGAGGTGTGGAGTCTAAGTACTAACAGGTATTCTCCAGAGCTCCTGATGGCAGGGATGGGTTTTGCTGAGTGTTAGTACCAGGTCACGGTCCTCAAGATCCCCCCACCAGGATATGAGCAGGCTGGGGTCCAGTAGCAGATAAAGCAGGAAGGGATCAAGCAGAAGTGTATTCGAGGAACAGGCCAAAGGTCAGTAAAGAGTGATAGTAAAATATGAATGGCAGCAGGAGTGTCAAGAGCACGATATCGCCTGGAAGGAGCACAAAAATCTAGTAAACAGGAAGTGCAGAGACATGGCTTAAATGAGGAAGTTCATTGGAGGACAAACAGGTTCAAAGTTTATAGAAACAAGATTCAAAGTAGGATCATTCAAGGAATTGTCCAGTGAGCTGACCAGCATGCCAGGTGGCTCAGCAAGAAGAGTTGCTGCCAGACACAGCAGAGGTCCCGGGTTCAGATCCAGGCCCTGATATAAGGTCCAATACCCAACACACAAAAACAATGTTCAATTCTTAGAACCCAACAAACCAGAAATAATGTGCAATACCCCAAAAAAATATAAGAATGTCAACAAGCCAAAAGAATGTCCAGCCTTTAGAACCCAACAAACCAGAATAATACCCAGAACCCAACACAATAAAAGACTGTCCAATACCCAGAACCCAACACAATAAAAGACTGTCCAATACCCAGAACCCAACACAATAAAAGACTGTCCAATACCCAGAACCCAACACACTAAAAGACTGTCCAATACCCAGAACCCTATCAAAGAGAAGAAAGGGTGCCACTCACCAACCTAATGCATCAGTATGTAGATGACTGTGGCCTCAGCCAGTGTTGCTCCAGTCACATCCCCCTGATATTGTCTTGCCCCACTCACCGGGGCTTGGTCACAGAGCCTCTGGGTTGGTGAGTGTTGCCCACTCTTCTCTTTGATAATGCTCTTACACCTCTGAAGAGGCCAGCTCCCTTCACCACTACCGGCGGGGAGATCTCTGTCTTAACTTAGAAAGGAACTGCAAGTTTCATTCCAATACCCAGAAACCCAACACACTAAAAGACTTCCAATAACTAAACCCGAACAAAACCATAAGAATGTCCAATATAGAACACATCAAAGAATGCCTAACTCTTAGAATCCAACAAACCAAAATAATGTCCGATACCCAGAACCCAACACCCCAAAAGACTGTCCAATACCCAGGACCCAACAAAACCATAGGAAGGTCCAATACCCAATATTAAAAAACAAAGTCCAACCCAACAAACCAAAAGCACGTCCAACAAAACCATAGGAAGGTCCAATACCCAATATTAAAAAAACAAACCAAAAGCACGTCCAACTCTTTGCCGCGTACACACCATCACTTTATGTGATGGAAAAAACCGACATTTTCTGTGAAGTAAAAAACAACGTTTTTGAAACTTAAATTTTCAAAAACGACGTTGCCTACACACCATAGTTTTTTCACAATGCTCTAGCAAAGCGAGGTTACGTTCACCACGTTTTTCCATTGAAGCTCGCTTCATAACTAGCGCAGGTTTAAAAACGTTGTTTTAAACATTGTTTTTGCTACACACGGTCAATTTTTGTGAAACAAAAAACGACGTTTTGAAAAACGACACAAAAAAATTGAAGCATGCTTCAATTTTTTTTGGTCGTTTTTCACAAGACATAAAACGACGTTTTCCCCCACACACGGTCATTTAAGGTGACGTTTTTAAAAATGTCGTTTTTTTTCATCACATAAAGTGATGGTGTGTGTACGCGGCATTAGAACCCAACAAACCAAAAGTAAAATCCAATACCCAGAACCCAACACCCCAAAAGACTGTCCAATACCCCGGACCCAACAAAACCATAGGAAGGTCCAATACCCAATATTAGAAAAGAAAGTCCAACCCAACAAACCAAAAGCACATCCAACTCTAATGCCGCGTACACGGTCGTTTTTCGGCATGAAAAATACGCCATTTTTCAGCATGTCCAAAAAACAAAGTTTTTCAAACTTCATCATTAAAAACGATGTTGCCCACACACCATCGTTTTAAAAAAAAAGATGAACAAAGCGCGGTGACGTACAACACGTACGACGGCACTCTGATGGGGAAGTTCTATTCGCCTTTGGGCTGCTTTTAGCTGACTCCTTGTTAGTAAAAGACGATTTGCACTTTTTTTGTCTGTTACAGCGTGATGAATGTGTTTACTCCATTATGAACGGTAGTTTTACCTGAACGAGCGCTCCCATCTCCTAACTCGCTTCTGGGCATGTGCGGGTTTAAAACGCCCACACATGATCATTTTTTACAACCCAAAAAACGACATTTTAAAAAACGACATAAAAAATGCAGCATGTTCGAATTTTTTTTTTTTTGTCGTTTTTCAGAAGCCGAAAAACGATGTGAAGCCCACACACAATGATTTTAAATGACGTTTTTAAAAACGTCGTTTTTTTTTCATGCCGAAAAACGACCGTGTGAACCTAACAAACCAAAAGTAAAATCCAATACCCAGAACCCAACACCCCAAAAGACTGTCCAATACCCAAGACCCAACAAAACCATAGGAAGGTCCAATACCCAATATTAAAAAAGAAAGTCCAACCAAACAAACCAAAAGCATGCCCAAACTTTTAAAACCCAACAAACCAAAAGTTAAATCCAATACCCAGAACACAATGCACCTAAAGACTGTCCAATACCAAGAACCCAACAAAACCATAAGAATGTCCAACCCTTAGAACCTAACAAACCAGAATAATACCTAGAATCCAACACACTTAAAAGACTGTCCAATACCCAGAACCCAACAAAACCATAAGAAAGTCCAATACACAACATACCAAACTAATGGGCAACTCCATACAGTGTAGAATACCCAACTCTTAGAACCCAACAAACCAAAATAATGTCCAACCCTTATGCCGCTTACACACCATCTCTTTATGTGATGAAAAAAAACGACACTTTCTGTGAAGTAAAAAATTACGTTTTTGAAACTTCAATTTTCAAAGACGAAGTTGCCTACACACCATCGTTTTCTCACAATGTTCTTGCAAAGCGAGGTTACGTTCACCACGTTTTTCCATTGAAGCTCGCTTCATAAGTAGCTTCTGGGCATGCGTGGATGAAAAAACGTCTTAGAAAACGAAGTTTTTTGCTACACACGGTCAATTTCTGTGAAGTAAAAAGTGCACTTTTGAAAAACGACACATAAAATTGAAGCATGCTTCAATTTTTTTTGGTCGTTTTTTACAAGACATAAAACGACGTTTTCCCCCACACACAGTCAATTAAAGTGACGTTTTTAAAAACGTCATTTTTTTTCATCACATAAAGTGATGGTGTGTACGCGGCATAAGAACCTAACAAACCAGAATAATACCTAGAACCCAACACACTTAAAAGACTGTCCAATACCCAGAACCCAACAAAACCATAAGAAAGTCTAATACATACCAAACTCTATACAGTGTAGAATACCCAACTCCTACCTTTACCAAGCTCAGGTGGGCAAACCCTGGAAAACGGATTTGTTTGTGAATTGGACTATCTGAATGGCTGTATGGGCAGCACAGACAGTTCTTCCATCATAGACTTTCATACACAAGGTTATAATAATACGGAACACAGAATAATAATAGCATGTTGCATTGCCATCACCCATAGCAACCAGATGTCCTCTGTGCAGGGAGCAGCAGGCTGAATGAGATGAATATGGAAGACAATATCGCCAACCTATAGAGGAGCGGTGCAGGCTGTCTGCTGAGGAGTCCAGGAATTGGCTACAATCATGGCCATACACCCCCAGATATCCCAATATCTTCACATTCATTATGTATCAGACAGAGTTTTCATTGACCCCCCCCATGACTTTCGGGCAAAAGACAATCAGGGCGGGAAGGAAAGAAGGGAGAAAAGTATGGGCTGCAGAGCTGACACTCTAAAAGGACGGATACTGATGTAATACAAATATAATAATATTTCTTGGGGGCCTTCTAAAGAGTACCTGTTTTTTGAAGTCGCTGCCATGTTTTTCCATCAGTCGGAGAGCCTGATCCCGCAGTTTCTGCGCTCGGTCGATCTTCATGGAGCTGCGGATTCGCGTCATACATTGCAGCACCACTGTGGAGGCCACAAAGCAACAAATGCTGACCAGGAGGACATGATTGTAGAAAAAGTACAGCAAAGACCACAACATGCTGGCAGCTGAGCCTACGAAGAGCATGGTGACTACCCTAAGCAGCGCTTCTTCAAGGGACACGAAAACCCCCCAGACTGAACTTTAGTATAAAAAAAGCTCCAACCCCCATCTGTCAAATCTATCTTCTACATACGAGACCAACCCCCTGCACCCCCCCCCCCCAAACAGACAGAGAAAGGTTGTGCGAGTCCAGAGAGTTCTCTATAGGGACACCCTCTGCCAGGAACAGCTGAGAGAACCTGTCACTTCTACCGGGAACCAATCCAAGAAACTAGATCAGACCCCATAAAAATAGAAGGCTGTCCTCTACAGAGGTCTTAACTCTTCTGGTGCCGGGGTCAAGAGTGCTAAGAGTTAAAATCTGATGATCCAAGGTACAGGGGAGATGTGGGGTGCTGGATCTAAAGGAACAGCAGAAATGTGGGGTGCTGGATCTAAAGGAACAGCAGAAATGTGGGGTGCTGGATCTGAAGGTATGGGGGAAATATGGGGTGCTGGATCTGAAGGTATGGGGGAAATTCGGGGGGCTGGATCTAAAGGTATGGGTAAATATGGGGTGCTGGATCTAAAGGTATGGGGAAATATGGGGTGCTGGATCTAAAGGTATGGGGAAATATGGGGTGCTGGATCTGAAGATATGGGGAAGTATGGGGTGCTGGATCTGAAGGTATAGTAAAAATGTTGGGTGCTGGATCAGAAGGTATGGGTGAAATGTGGGGTGCAAGATGTGAAGGTATGGGGGAAATGTGGGGTGCTGGATCTGATAGTACAGATAAATATGGGGTGCTGGATCTGAAGGTATGGGGGTATGTGGGGTGCTGGGTGTGAAGGTACAGGGGGTGCTGGAACTGAAGGTATGAAGGAATTGTGGTTGTGTTTTATTACGGTTTACATTGTGTAGTGGATGAGTGGGGGGTACCACATCCTCCTCCTCTGAGTTCCACCTTATTGTTAAAAGGGTGCTCCCAATTTCTGATTAGCCTCCTGGTCACATACCCCCACAACAAAGTGCTTTGCCAGGGTGGGTCCCCCATGTTGAGGCCTAGTATGTCTTAGGGGAAATCTGGTATTGGATTTGGTGGGACCTCACTTGTTTTTTTGCATGAGGTTCCACTTAAAATTCATACCGGACCTGAACATCTATAGTAGACTCTCATCTAGGATGCGGGTCTGGTATAGTTGAAGGAAATCATTTATGTCCTCTACTGGTTGGGAGCTGTCATTTACAGACTGGGAACTGTCAAGTATTGGTTGGGAGCTGTCATCTACTGACTGGGAAGTCATCTATGGACTGGGAAGTCATCTATAGACTGGGAACTGTCATCTATGGACTGGGAACTGTCATCTATGGACTGAGAACTGTCATCTGTGGACTGGGAACTGTCATCTACTGGTTGGGAGCTGTCATCTACTGACTGGGAAGTCATCTATGGACTGGGAACTGTCATCTATGGACTGGGAACTGTCATCTATAGACTGGGAACTGTCATCTATGGACTGGGAACTGTCATCTATGGACTGGGAACTGTCATCTATGGACTGGGAACTGTCATCTATGGACTGGGAACTGTCATCTACTGGTTGGGAGCTGTCATCTACTAACTAGGAGCTGTCATTTGCTGGCTGAGAGCTGTCATCTACTGGTTGGGATCTGTCATCTATGGACTGGGAACTGACATAGTCCCCAGAGGACAATAATACTCCCCAGAAAATAGTAATACTCCCCAGAGGAAAATGATACTCCCCAGAGGATGGTAATAACCCCCAGAGGACAATAATACTCCCTTGAGGATAGTAATACTCCCCGGAGGACAATAATACTCCCCAGAGGACAATAATACTCCCCAGAGGACAATAATACTCCCTTGAGGATAGTAATACTCCCCAGAGGACAATAATACTCCCGGAGGACAATAATACTCCCCAGAGGACGATAATATTCCCCAGAGGACAATAATACTCTCCAGAGGACAATAATACTCTCCAGAGGATAGTAATACTCCCGGGAGGACAATAATACTCCCCAGAGGATAGTAATATGCCACAGATGAGAGTAAACCCACTCCCAGAGGACAGAAATACCATCACCGAACATGAATTTCCCCCTTAGGGTAATAATATCCCCAGAGGATAGTAATACCCCCCTTAGAACAGTAATATGCCGCAGACGAGATTAAACCCACTCCCAGAAGGCAGTAATCCTCCCAGATGATGGTAATACCTCCAGAGGACAGTAATCCCCCCCTCCCCCCTTCTTAGGACAGTAATACCCCCCCCCCTCCCAGTGGTAATACTCGGGCTTTATATCTCTGAGTGATCTTCTCCATCATCTCCAGCGTGCCGTCTCTCTATGTCTGAGCGCTTTCCATCTTCATCCTCGTCTTCCTCTCCTCCATCCATAATAATACCAGGACTGACCCCACCACCGCCAGGAGCACCGATACCAGGATCAGGTCCACCAGGAACTCCGGGATCAGCCGGGAAACGATACTGAGCAGCATGATGGTGGATAAAGCCGAACAGAGAACACCGAACCGACCGAAAGAGAGAGCCGGAGAGACTCCGAGAGACCCGATACCCACCAGAGGGGAGGGGCCGAGGGAAGTGATACCGTGCAGAACTCTTTTTTTTAATCCAAAATTGATTATTATTATTATTTTTTACACTGTCACTTTATTTTTTTTGTATTAACTTTATTTATATCACAAGGGATGAACAACGCCCCGTGTGATATCATCATGGGCCGTGACAGGTCCTCTTTATGGAGAGATCTGAGGTCTATTACCCAAATTTGTCTTTTAAAAAAAAATGCGGTATAATCCACCTGGATGCACAAAGTAGTTATGATGATCTGTAAAGATTTACTAACACATGTGAAAGTTGCAAAATTGTGTTTAGGCATTAACCACTTCAGCCCCCGGACCATTTGGCTGCCCAAAGACCAGGGCACTTTTTGCGTCGGCTTTAACTGACAATTGCACGGTCGTGCGCCGCTGCTCCCAAACAAAATTGGCGTCCTTTTTTTTCCCACAAATTGAGCTTTCTTTTGGTGGTATTTGATCACCTCTGCGTTTTTATTTTTTTGCGCTATAAACAAAAATAGAGCAAAAATTTTGACAAAAAAGCAATATTTTTTACTTTTTGCTATAATAAATATCCCCAAAAAATACATTAAAAAAAGTTTTTTTTCCTCGGTTTAGGCCGATACGTATTCTTCTACATATTTTTGGTTAAAAAAAAAAATCGCAATAAGCGTTTATTGATTGGTTTGCACAAAAGTTATAGCGTCTACAATATAGGGGATAGTTTTATGTCATTTTTATTAAAAATATTTTTTTACTAGTAATGGCGGCGATCAGCGATTTTTATCGTGACTGCGACATTACGGCGGACACTTTAGACGCTATTTTGGGACCATTGTCATATTTATACAGCGATCAGTGTTATAAAAATGCACTGATTACTGTATAAATGTCACTGGCAGGAAAGAAGTTAACACTAGGTGGCGATCAAGGGGTTACATGTGTTACCTAGGGAGTGATTCTAACTGTGGGGCTGACTAGGGAAGGAGACCGATTGGTGTTCCTATATACAAGGAACACACAATCTGTCTCCTCTCCCCTGACGGGACGCAGATCTGTGCGTTTACACACACAGATTCACATTCTTGTTCTGTCACCAGCAATTGCGGTGGCCAGTGGCATGCGCATTAGCTCCCGAGTGACGCGGCAGCACGCACCCCCCTATGGTTAAGAAAATGCGGTATAATCCACCTGGATGCACAAAGTAGTTATGATGATCTGTACAGATTTACTAACACATGTGAAAGTTGCAAAATTGTGTTCAGGCATTAACATTTGTTTTACCCTCCATCACTAAGAGGATACCAAGAGTCATGAGGTTGGTGATCGGTGATCCAACCTCTGCGCTGTGCGGAGACCAGGTCGACTCCACTTTTATTTCTCTTATTTTCTTTTGTTTTTATTTAACCACTTCAATACCGGGCTTTTATACCCACCTCCATACCGGGCCTATTCCGGCACTTCTCTCCTACATGTACAAATCATTCTTTTGCTAGAAAATTACTCAGAACTCCCCAAACATTATATATGTTTTTTAGCAGACACCCTAGGGAATAAAACGACGGTCATTGCAACGTTTTATCTTGCACGGTATTTGCGCAATAATTTTTCAAACGCCTTTTTTTTGGGAAAAAATAGTTTCATGAATTAAAAAAATAACAAAAAACAGTAAAGTTAGCCCAATTTTTTTGCAAAATATGAAAGATGAAGTTACACCGAGTAAATAGATACCCAACATGTCACGCTTTAAAATTGCGCACACTCATGGAATGGCGCCAAACTTCGGTACCTAAAGATCTCCATAGGCAACGCTTTGAATTTTTTTACAGGTTACCAGTTTAGATTTACAGAGATCTAGTGCTAGAATTGTTGCACACACTCTAATGCACGCGGGGACACCTCACATATGTGGTTTAAACGGCGTTTACATATGTCGGCGGGACTTACGTGTGCGTTCGTTAACATTACTTGTAATAGGAAATGTGTGTGACAGGTCCTCTTTATGGAGAGAGGCGGGGTCAATAAGACCCCACATCTCTCCTCCAGGCTGGAAAGCATGAGATCGGTGAAAAAAATTTCACCGATCTCATGATTACTGTTGCTTACTAGCCGCAATCGCGGCTTTGTTTACTTACGGGGACTCGGGCGTGACGTCATCACATCGCGCCCGGGTCCTCCGACGGTCATAGAGATGACTGGTGACCATCTGGTCACCAGTCATCTCTATGCTTCCTGCCAGCGCCGGACGATTCCTTCTCCGGGCCCCCGATGGCATGGGAGAGCCCGGAGAAGCACCGGATGGCGGCGGGAGGGGGGGGTGTCCCCTCCCGCCACCTATAAGAACGATCAAGCGGCGGAACCACCACTATGAGCGTTCTTATGTTGCACAGAGTCGCCGGCAGAAGAGAAGGATATCTGAATGATGCCTCTAGCTGCCCCCATCATTCAGATATCCCCCCCACAAAGCCCAGGACGTCATAGGACGTCCACCCAGGATGGGAGATCCCCTCTGTGGACGTCATATTACAATGGGCGGGTATTGAAGTGTTTTTTATTTAAAATTTATTCCGATGACCTCCAAATGCTCCAACCGGTCAAAAAGACGCAAACTCAACCAACTTCTAAAGGAAACCAGACAAATATCTTCTACCAATCAGAACATTTTTATTTTACAAGCAGTTGAAAGTCATAAAAGACGAGACCAAAAAAATATATTGATTAGGTATTACAATCCACCCCTCCCCCAACCACATCCTTACTTATAGATGAAAATATGAGAAAGTTGGATACAATAAATATCAGATCCTTATAACATATTAAACATGGGGGTGATGCGAACCCTGGATTCCACGCATTTCAGCGGGGAAAATAACGATCGGCTCCCCTGCAGATTGTGTAAGTTTTGCCCACTTACATAGAAATGAAGGGTCTATAATTTTAGGTGTATTTTATATGATAGAGACAGAATATCAACCAAAAATCCTGAAAAATCACACAATACAAATGTTATAAATGGAGTAAAATAAGTATTTGATCCTCCGACCAACCAACAATAATTCTCCCTCCACAGACTGGCTACAGGGGGCGCTCATGTGGTATATATATGGAGTATATAGAGAGTGTATATATGGAGTATATAGACTGGCTACAGTAGGTGCTCATGTGGTGTATATAGAGAGTGTATATAGTATATATGGGGGGTATATAGACTGGCTACAGGGGGCGCTCAGGGTGTGTATATAGTATATATATGGGGTGTATATATGGAGTATACACAGACTGGCTACAGGGGGCGCTCATGTGGTACACAGATTAGTCCTGTCAATGTAAGAAGGTTCTCCTAACGACATCTCGTTATGTGTATAGAAGACTCCCGTCCACAGAATCTCTTTCCTCCAATCACATCTCACCATCATGGAGAAGACCAAAGATCTTTCAGAGGACGTCGGGGAGAAGATCGGAGATCGGCACAAGGCTGGAATGGGCTACAAGACCATCAGCAAGAAGCTTGGTGAGAAGGAGACGACTGTTGGAGAGATTATTCACAAATGCAAGAAATACAAAATAACCATCAATGGTCCTCCTCGGTCTGGAGCTCCATTGAAAATTTCTCCTCATGGGGTGAGGATGGTCTTGAGAAAAGTGAGGGATCCGCCCAGAACTACATGGGAGGAGCCTGTGAAGGATCTCAAGGCAGTTGGGACCACAGTCACCAAACACACCATTGGTGACCCAATACACCGCCATGGATTGATATCCTGAAGGTCCTTCCTCAGGAAGACACAAGTACAGAACGTCTGAAGTCTCCAATGATCATCTAAATGATTCAGAGAAGATCGGGAGAAAGTTCTGGGGTCAGAGAAGATCGGGAGAAAGTTCTGAGGTCAGAGAAGATCGGGAGAAAGTTCTGAGGTCAGAGAAGATCGGGGGAAAGTTCTGAGGTCAGAGAAGATCGGGAGAAAGTTCTGAGGTCAGAGAAGATCGGGAGAAAGTTCTGAGGTCAGAGAAGATCGGGAGAAAGTTCTGAGGTCAGAGAAGATCGGGGGAAAGTTCTGAGGTCAGAGAAGATCGGGAGAAAGTTCTGAGGTCAGAGAAGATCGGGAGAAAGTTCTGAGGTCAGAGAAGATCGGGAGAAAGTTCTGAGGTCAGAGAAGATCGGGGGAAAGTTCTGAGGTCAGAGAAGATCGGGGGAAAGTTCTGAGGTCAGAGAAGATAGGGAGAAAGTTCTGAGGTCAGAGAAGATTGGGAGAAAGTTCTGAGGTCAGAGAAGATCGGGAGAAAGTTCTGAGGTCAGAGAAGATCGGGAGAAAGTTCTGAGGTCAGAGAAGATCGGGAGAAAGTTCTGGGGTCAGAGAAGATCGGGAGAAAGTTCTGAGGTCAGAGAAGATCGGGAGAAAGTTCTGGGGTCAGAGAAGATCGGGAGAAAGTTCTGAGGTCAGAGAAGATCGGGAGAAAGTTCTGAGGTCAGAGAAGATCGGGAGAAAGTTCTGAGGTCAGAGAAGATCGGGAGGAAGTTCTGAGGTCAGAGAAGATCGGGAGAAAGTTCTGAGGTCAGAGAAGATCGGGAGAAAGTTCTGAGGTCAGATGGGAACAAAATTCAGCTCTTTGGCATCAACTTGACTCGCCGTGTTTGGAGGAAGAAAAATGGTGACTATGACCCTAAGAACTCCATCCCTACAGTCACACGGGGAGGGGAAACATGAGGATTTGGGGCGTTTCTCTGATAAAGGTCCAGGCCGACTTTGCCGCATTGAGGGGCCAATGGATCTTAGAGGAGAACCTTCTTCCCTCAGACAGAACACTGAAGATGGGTCATGGACGGGTCTTCCAGCATGACAATGACCCAAAACATACCGTCAAGGCAACAAAGGAGAGGCTCAAGAAGAAGAACATTAAGATCACGGAGAGGCCTAGCCAGTCTCCAGACCTTAATCCTATAAAAAATCTATGGAAGAGCTGAAACTTCGGAGTTGCCAAGAAACCTTCAGGATTTAGAGAAGATCTGTAGAGAAGAGAAAATCCCTCCTGAGATGTGTGGAGACCTGATCACCAACTACAAGAAACGTCTGACCTCTGTGCTTCCCAACAAGGAACCTCCCCCAACTACTAAGGAACCTCCCCCAACTACCAAGGAACCTCCCCCAACTACTAAGGGGGTCAAATACTTATTTTACTCACTGAACTCCATTTATAACATTTGTATCATGTTTTTTATTTACTGACATGTCGTAGGAAGCAGAGCTGTGCTGGAATGCTGGGAGCGGCCAATCGTATTCATTCAGTTGATTGATTTTGTTACATTTTGCATTTCACCTCCTGAAGAAGCAGAACATAATTGTGGGAAACACGTGGAGTCCAGGGATAGCTCCGCCCCTCTGTAATATGTAATGACGATCTGATATTATTGTATCCAATAGTCTTCATTCTGGAAGCTGAAGGACAGAGATGATGAGAATTGGGGAATGTTGTGGTGATTGGGAGGATTCCTGAGGATAGGGATATCATTGTTCTCCGATTTCTTCCTGTTCATCATAAAACGAGTCCCTCGGGGGTGGGAGCGCTCCGCCGGCAACCATCTAAAATCCATGTCATGTCCCGCCCAGAATTCCTTCCCTCCGGGGGCCACCCACTGAGCGCTCATCAGGTAGGTGGAGTTGTGTGAGAAGTTCAGAACAGGGGCGAAGGGGTAGATTCAGAGAGGGGCGGAGCTATGATAGTTTCAGAGAGGGGTGGCGCTAATAGGTTCAGAGAGGGGAGGAGCTAAGTGATCGGTTCTGAGTGGGGCGGCACTAATAGGTTCAGAGAGGGGAGGAGCTGAGTGATCGGTTCAGAGTGGGGCGGCGCTATATGAAACATTGAACCTGTAAACCTGTGATACAAACTTTTCACGTATTTATGTTTTTTAGAATCTGTATTATTACATTTTTTATAATTACTGTCTACAGACACAATTTTCTTTGGATTCATTGCCTTTTAAAGTCCTCGCTTTTGCTGTTTCTACGCTATATGAAAGATTCAGAGGGGGGATGGAGAGGAGCGAAAGATTCAGAATAGGGCGGAGCAATGATAGGTTCAGAGAGGAGCTGAGTGATAGGTTCAGAGAGGGGCAGACCTGAATGATGGTCTCAGAGAGGGGCAGAGCTAAGTGATGGGCTCAGAGAGGGGCGGAGCTGAGCGATGGGCTCAGACAGGGGCGGAGCTGAGCGATGGGCTCAGACAGGAGCGGAGCTGAGCGATGGGCTCAGACAGGAGTGGAGCTGAGCGATGGGCTCAGACAGGGGCGGAGCTGAGCGATGGGCTCAGACAGGGGCAGACCTGAATGATGGGCTCAGAGAGGGGCAGAGCTAAGTGATGGGCTCAGAGAGGGGCGGAGCTGAGCGATGGGCTCAGAGAGGGGCGGAGCTGAGCGATGGGCTCAGACAGGGGCGGAGCTGAGCGATGGGCTCAGACAGGGGCGGAGCTGAGCGATGGGCTCAGACAGGGGCGGAGCTGAGCGATGGGCTCAGAGAGGAGAAGAGCTAAGTGATGGGCTCAGAGAGGGGCGAAGCTGAGCGATGGGCTCAGAGAGGGGCGGAGCTGAGCGATAGGCTCAGAGAGGAGAAGAGCTGAGTGATAGGCTCAGAGAGGGGCGGAGCTGAGCGATGGGCTCAGAGAGGGGAAGAGCTGAGCGATGGGCTCAGAGAGGGGAAGAGCTGAGCGATGGGCTCAGAGAGGGGAAGAGCTGAGCGATGGGCTCAGAGAGGGGAAGAGCTGAGTGATAGGCTCAGAGAGGGGCGGAGCTGAGCGATGGGCTCAGAGAGGGGCGGAGCTGAGCGATGGGATCAGAGAGGGGAAAAGCTGAGTGATGGGCTCAGAGAGGGGGCGGAGCTGAGTGACAGCTCCACCCCTCTCTAAACCTGTCACTCAGCTCCGCCCCTCTCTGAGCCTATTACTCAGCTCCACCCCTCTCTAAACCTGAGTGACAGGCTCACAGAGGGGCGGGGCTGAGTGACAGGCTCAGAGAGGGGCGGAGCTGAGTGACATGCTCAGAGAGGGGCGGGGCTGAGTGACAGGCTCAGATAGGGGCGGAGCTGAGTGACAGGCTCAGAGAGGGGCGGGTCTGAGTGACAGGTTCAGAGAGGGGTGGATCTATATGATAAGTTCAGAGAGGGGCAGAGCTGTGGGAGATTATGGATCAATTAACATAGAATAGTAATGATTTCTCTTCATGTGATCAGATTACAGAAGAAGAACTCCGCAGAGGATCCCTGAGCGCCAGCATTGCGTTAACGATTCATCCGCGTCAATGACTCCACCTCCTTCATCAGACGGAGACACTGTTCTTCCTGCCACGGGAGCGCCACACACTGCACCGCCATCGGGAGCCCCACACCGTCCGCCACCGCCTGCAGGAGCCAATCACAGCGCATATTAGAAAAGGGAGCACAGATTTCAGGGGGAGGCACAGGGGATGGGGGGGATTTTTGGTCGGAATGTTCTGGGCTGTAGCTTGAGGCGGCACTCCGGATATCGGGAATACCGGCTCCTGACAATCAGAACCATCCCCCGCACCTCCACCCTCAATCACAAAACTTTTCAGGTGAAAAAAAGATAAAACTTTTGTAAAACATAAAGAATTGGCGTCACACCTGGAAGAATAGCTCCGCCCACATACACAATATGTGGAGGCCAGTGAATGAGACGGATTAAAACTCTGCTCTTTTGATGTCATGAGACATGAAACATCAAGCGCCCAGAGGCGATTCAGTTCACATGTGCCGCGCTATATAAGTTTTTCATTCATTCATTCATTCATTCATTCAATGAAGATTTATAGTTCTGCCCAGCCAGTCCTACGATGTGCACAGCTCTGCCAGGCAGTGCAGCTCACTCTGCTCCTAGGTGGGTCGGCTCACTGAGGAGGTGATGCCGTTTCTCTGTCCAATGAGGAGGCTGGAGGTGGGGAGGTGACACAGGAAGGAGAATTCCTCATTCAAGAAGCTCGCTGTGTCACCTCCCCAGCTGTACATCGCAGGACTGCCCGTACCGCACGATGAACATTCACCTTCTTCAGCAGTCTGTCCCAGAAGTCCTTGTGGTGACCCTGGTAGCTCCTCAGCGCCTCCTCGTCTTCTCTGGTCACCGTGGTAACTGGAAGGACGCCAACCGGAAAGTCCAGCAGATTAAAGAAGACCGTGTATGAGATGGCGCCTAGAAAAGAGGAAAAGTCGTGTGATCAGGAATGTGATGTCATCAGTCAGCCGCAGACAGCAGATCATAAAGACAATAGATGGGAGTCATCTGTGCATGGGCGGGACCTTCCTCACCCCATGGCCGGAGTCTGTATGTGGGTGGAACCTTACTTACCCCATGACTGGGCTTTCTGCATGGGCAGGACATTACTAACCCCATAGCCAGGCTCTGAGCATGGGAGGGACCTTCCTCACCCCATGACTGGGTTCTGTGTGTGGGCGGGACCTTCCTCACCCCATGACTGGGTTCTGTGTGTGGGCGGGACCTTCCTCACCCCATGACTGGGCTCTGTGTGTGGGCGGGACTTTCCTCCCCCATGACTGGGCTCTGTGTGGGCGGGACCTTCCTCGTTCCATGACTGGGCTCTGTGTGTGGGCGGGACCTTCCTCCCCCATGACTAGGCTCTGTGTGTGGGCGGGACCCTTCTCGCTCCATGACTGGGCTCTTTGTGTGGGCAGGACCTTCGTCACCCCATGACTGGGCTCTATGTGTGGGCGGGACCTTCCTCCCCCATGACTGGGCTCTGTGTGTGCGCGGAACTTTCCTCCCCCATGACTGGGCTCTGTGTGTGGGCGGGACCCTCCTCCCCCATGACTGGGCTCTTTGTGTGGGCAGGACCTTCCTCACCCCATGACTGGGCTCTGTGTGTGGGTGGGACCTTCCTCCCCCATGACTGGGCTCTGTGTGTGGGCGGGAGCTTCCTCATCCCATGACTGGGCTCTGTGTGGGCGGGACCTTCCTCGCTCCATGACTGGGCTCTGTGTGGGGGCGGGACCTTCCTCGCCCCATCACTGGGCTCTCTGAATGGGTGGGACCCTTGCTCACCATATGGCCAGGGACTGTGCATGGGTGAAACCTTCCTCACCCCATGACTGGACTCTTTGCATGGGAAGGACCTTGCTCACCACATGATCGAGGTACATGGGTGGGACCTTCTCCACCCCAAGACTGGGGAAGTCTGTGCATGAGCAGGACCCTTCCTCACCCCATGTCCAAGGAAAGATTAGGGCAATTTGTGCGTGGATGGGACCTTCTTCACCCCATGGCTGCAGTCTGTGCATGCGCAGGACCTTCCTCACCCCATGGCTAAGGTAGAGGGGATCTGTGCATGCGCAGGACCTTCCTCACCCCATGACTAAGGTAGGGGGGGAATCTGTGTGTGGGTGGAACCTTCCTCACCCCATGACTAAGGTAGGGGTGGAATCTGTGTGTGGGTGGAACCTTCCTCACCCCATGACCAGGGGGAGTTTATGTGTGGACAGGACCTTCCTCACCTCATGGCGGGGGTCTGTGCCTGGGTGGGACCTTCCTCATCTCCCATTTTCATAGAAAACCCCAGACACAGACAAACTGTATACCGTTCTACTTCTCCACTCCTCTGTGGTGTCCTGTCCTGCAGTGCTTTGGCCCCTCCTCTATGGTATCTCAGCCCCTCCTCTGCAGTCTACTGACCCCTCCTCTGTGGTGTCCTGTCCTGCAGTGATCTGGCCCCTCCCCTGCGGTACCTCAGCCCCTCCTCTGAAGTCTACTGACCCCTCCTCTGTGGTGTCCTGTCCTGCAGTGCTCTGGCCCCTCCTCTGCAGTCTACTGACCCCTCCTCTGTGGTGTCCTGTCCTGCAGTGATCTGGCCCCTCCCCTGCGGTACCTCAGCCCCTCCTCTGAAGTCTACTGACCCCTCCTCTGTGGTGTCCTGTCCTGCAGTGCTCTGGCCCCTCCTTCGTGGTACCTCAGCCTCTCCTCTGCGGTACCTTAGTCCTTTCTCTGCAGTCTACTGACCCCTACTCTGTGGTGTCCTGTCCTGCAGTGATCTGGCCCCTCCTCTGCGGTACCTCAGCCCCTCCTCTGAAGTCTACTCACCCCTCCTCTGTGGTGTCCTGTCCTGCAGTGCTCTGGCCCCTCCTCTGCGGTACCTCAATCCTTCCTCTGCGGTCTCCCAGCCCCTCCTCTGCAGTCCATGGACCCCTCCTCTGTGGTGCCCTAGTTCTGAAGTACCCCCCCTTTGTTGTCCCTCAGCGGGTCGCCTGGCTCCTTCTGTGCGGCCCCTCCTGGCTGTAGCCCCTGTTTGGCGTTATGTGCAGACCTGTTCTGGTAAGTGGGTCTGCCGGAGGGTGAACACGGCGCTCCACAATGATCAGACGGACCCAGACTATACTGGGCCAACTTCTATTCACAAGTGTCTCTGGGCCGGATTCAGATACCTGAGCGTATTTGTCTGACCGGCGTAACGTATCTCCGATACGTTACGCCGCTCTAACTTTGGGCACAAGTTCTTTATTCAGAAAGAACTTGCGCCCTTAGTTACGGCGGCGTAACGTATGTGTTACGGCGTAAGGCCGCGTAATTCAAATGGGGATGTAGGGGGCATGCGCCGTTCGTGAAAACATCCCAGTGCGCATGCTCAAAAATCCGCCGCAAAAAAATGTCATTGCTTTCGACGTGAACGTAAATTACGTCCAGCCGTATTCGCGAACGACTTACGCAAATGACGTAAAAATTTCAAAACTCGGCGCGGGAACGACGGCCATACTTAACATAGGATACGCCGCACATACCCCTCATATAGCAGGGGTAACTTTACGCCGGAAAAAGCCGAACGCAAACGACGTAAAAAAAAAAAGCGCCTGGCGGTCGTTCGTTTCTGAATCGACGTAAATAGTAATTTGCATATTCCTTGCGTAAACAAACGGAAGCGCCACCTAGCGGCCAGCGTGAAAATGCAGCCTAAGATACGACGGTGTAAGACAATTACACCTGTCGGATCTTAGGGAAATCTATGCTTAACTGATTCTATGAATCAGGCGCATAGATACGACCGACGGAACTCAGAGATACAGTGGGCCCGATTCAGAAAGAGATACGACGGCGTATCTCCTGATACGCCGTCGTATCTCTTTCTGAATCGCGCCCACTGTCTCTTTAAATATGATGGTGTGCGGCACAGCACACTATACAGCTGGCCTGGCCGGCGCCTGCACTGTACAAGGAAGGGCAGCTGAGGGCGGACAGAATTGCCACATACTTGACAGCTTTCCAGGAGATCCGATGGACAGAGCCGGGCCCAGAATAGGACAGAGGAGCGCGTCCAACTTCTCCTTCCTCCAGAGGGAGATCAATTCCCAGCGGTACACCTGCAACACACAGCAAAAAAGGGCCCGCCGTGATAATAATATCCCATAATATACTAGATATACCCTATATTATATCCCATAATACCCAACACACAGCAAGAGGGCCCACCCTGACACATCCCATAATAATATCCAATAATATACCAGAGATATCCCATAATATTCTAGAGATACCCTATACAGTAAAACCTTGGTTTGAGAGTAACTTGGTTTGAGAGCGTTTTGCAAGACAAGTTAATTTTTTTTAATACATTTTGACTTTATATACAAGTAGCGTCATGTCACAACTGAGTATAAAAAAGAAGAGAGGCTCCTCCTCTAAGTGTAGAAATATGGTTACATTTAATGAAGGGACAACATTTAGTAACTTATTGCTACACTTGGGCCCCATGCACACGAGACGCTGGTAAACGCAACGCGTTCAGAGGCAGTTGGACAGCTTTTTCAACTGCCCCTGAACACATTCAATGTTATCCTATGTGTCCATGCACACAGTCTCGTTTATTGCCGTTTTTAGGCAGTTGCGTTTAACCTCGTTTTTCCAGAAACAAAAAAAATTGGTTTCAGACGCAACCGTTTTCCATGTTTCAGACACAAAACGCCGCAAAACGCGGTACCGGCGTTTTGCTGCGATTTCGTTTATAGGCGTTTATAAAAGTGATCTATTTTTTTACATTAGAAATCTCAACAATGATTGGAAATGATGAAAAACCATTAAAAAAACATAAAAAAAACTATAATTGCGTGCATTGCATTGTGGACAATCCACAACTTGTGGCAGGTGACGTGGCAAGTGGACAATCCACAACTTGTGGCAGGTGATGTGTCCAGGTGACGTGGCAAGTAACGTGGCCAGGTGATGTGTCCAGGTGACGTGGCAAGTAACGTGGCCAGGTGATGTGGCATTTTGACAATCCACAACTTGTGGCAGGTGACGTGACCAGTGGACAATCCACAACTTGTGGCAGGTGGCGTGGCCAGTGGACAATTCACAACTTGTGGCAGGTGACGTGGCCAGGTGATGTGGCAGGTGGACAATTCACAACTTGTGGCAGGTGACATGGCAGGTGACGTGGCCAGTGGACAATCCACAACTTGTGGCAGGTGACGTGGCCAGTGGACAATCCACAACTTGTGGCAGGTGACGTGGCAAGTGGACAATCCGCAGCTTGTGGCAGGTGACGTGGCAAGTGGACAATCCGCAGCTTGTGGCAGGTGACATGGCCAGGTGATTTTGCAAGTGGATAATCCACAACTTGTGGCAGGTGACGTGGCAGGTAATGTAGCCAGTGGACAATCCACAACTTGTGGCAGGTGGCGTGGCCAGGGGACAATTCACAACTTGTGGCAGGTGATGTGGCAAGTGGACAATCCGTAGCTTGTGGCAAGTGACACGATAAATACACGTACACTGCTGCTCTCTCAGCTGCTACTCACCCGGGTCTCACAAAATGGCTGAAATGGTTAAATAATACTGTTTTTTAAGCTTAGGGAGGGTCTTATGATGTTTCTTAACTAAACGCTTATAATTGCAAAACGCGGTAAAACGCAGCGAAATTCGTGGCAAAACGGGCGTTTTTAAACGCCGGTTTTAGCCTTTAAAAACGTGTGTTTAGCAGAGTTTGCATCGGCGTCCCGTGTGCATGGGGCCTTAGAGGCGCCTCTCTTCTCTTTAATACTCCGGAGCTCCTGCTGGATTTTGCTTCTTGTGGAGGCTTCCATTTGTGGAGGACATTTTATGGTCACACAGCCAATCACATCGCTAGAATCTTTTTATATGGACTATAAACTGAAGGACTTATGAATAAATGATTGTGGAACGAATCATCTGAGTTTCCATTGTTTCTTATGGGAAAACGTTATGTTCGCAATCCAAGGTTTTACTGTATTATATCCCATAATACCCAACACTCAGCAAGAGGGCCCACTCTGTCACATCCATTAATAATATCCCAGAGATATCCCATAATATATCAGAGATATCCCATAATATACCAGTGATATCCCATAATACCCAACACACAGCAAGAGGGCCGGCTCTGACACATCCCATAATAATATCCCCCTCATTACACTGTATAGCGGAGCTCCTCACATTGACTGTAGAGGGGGAGGGACTAGGTGGCCATGTGACCTGCGTGACTCCTCCCCCTCATTACACTGTATAGCGGAGCTCCTCGCATTGACTGTAGAGGGGGAGGGTCTAGGTGGCCATGTGACCTGTTTGACTCCTCCCCCTCATTACACTGTATAGCGGAGCTCCTCGCGGTGACTGTAAGGGGGAGGGTCTAGGTGGCCATGTGACCTGTTTGACTCCTCCCCCTCATTACACTGTATAGCGGAGCTCCTCGCGGTGACTGTAAGGGGGAGGATCTAGGTGGCCATGTGACCTGTGTGACTCCTCCCCCTCGCAGTGACTGTAGGGGTATATACAGACACAGAGTTGCCCCATGCTGGGTGGGGGATGGTGGATGTAGTAGAATGGAGTCTGTGGGGGTGGGAGCGGCTCTTCTCTATGGAACATATGAAGACTTACCTCCACCGCATGGTGCTGCTTCCAGAGATCCTTCACAGAACTGCGGGGAACAGAAAAATGAACTGTCAGTGTTCCCCCAGGAACATCCCCCTCCCCCACATCACTGTATACAGTACTATATAGAAGATACAGGACCCCCCCCCCCTATACACCCCAAGTCTGGACTCAACGTAAAGTCTTCTTCTTGAAGGCCATTGAGAAACACAGGAAGTCTTTCACTTTCGGGTTATACTGCCCCCTACAGGAGCCAGACCAGGACAACCCCTTCTACTTCCAGCATGCCTCAGTACTGGGGCCAATAACACGGAGGAGGGTATTGGAGGGGCCAATAACACGGAGGAGGGTATTGGAGGGGCCAATAACACGGAGGAGGGTATTGGAGGGGCCAATAACACAGAGGAGGGTATTGGAGGGGCCAATAACACAGAGGAGGGTATTGGAGGGGCCAATAACACGGAGGAGGGTATTGGAGGGGCCAATAACACGGAGGAGTGTATTGGAGGGGCCAATAACACGGAGGAGGGTATTGGAGGGGCCAATAAAACAGAAGAGGGTATTGGAGGGGCCAATAACACGGAGGAGGGTATTGGAGGGGCCAATAACACGGAGGAGGGTATTGGAGGGGCCAATAACACGGAGGAGGGTATTGGAGGGGCCAATAACACGGAGGAGGGTATTGGAGGGGCCAATAAAACAGAAGAGGGTATTGGAGGGGCCAATAACACAGAGGAGGGTATTGGAGGGGCCCCTCAATGGGCTCCAAGAACACAAGTCCAGGAATCCCATTCTCTTTCTCCTCATTATCAGTGATCAGTACACCTCCCTGTACCCCCCATTATCAGTGATCAGTACACCTCCCTGTACCCCCCATTATCAGTGATCAGTACACCTCCCTGTACCCCCCATTATCAGTGATCAGTACACCCCCTGTGCCCCCCATTATAAGTGATCAGTACACCCCCCTGAACCCCCCATTATCAGTGATCAGTACACCCCCCATTATCAGTGATCAGTACACCCCCCTGAACCCCCCATTATCAGTGATCAGTACACCTCCCTGTACCCCCCATTGTCAGTGATCAGTACACCCCCTGTACCCCCCATTATCAGTGATCAGTACACCCCCTGTGCCCCCCATTATAAGTGATCAGTACACCCCTGTACCCCCCATTATCAGTGATCAGTACACCCCCTGTACCCCCCATTATCAGTGATCAGTACACCTCCCTGTACCCCCCATTATCAGTGATCAGTACACCCCCTGTACCCCCCATTATCAGTGATCAGTACACCTCCCTGTACCCCCCATTATCAGTGATCAGTACACCCCCTGTACCCCCCATTATCAGTGATTAGGATACACCCCCTGTACCCCCCATTATCAGTGATCAGTACACCTCCCTGTACCTCCCATTATCAGTGATCAGTACACCTCCCTGTACCCCCCATTATAAGTGATCAGTACACCTCCCTGTACCCCCATTATCAGTGATCAGTACACCCCCTGTACCCCCCATTATCAGTGATCAGTACACCTCCCTGTACCCCCATTATCAGTGATCAGTACACCTCCCTGTACCCCCCATTATCAGTGATCAGTACACCCCCTGTACCCCCCATTATCAGTGATCAGTACACCTCCCTGTACCCCCCATTATCAGTGATCAGTACACCCCATGTACCCCCCCCCCCCATTATCAGTGATCAGTACACCTCCCTGTACCCCCCATTATCAGTGATCAGTACACCCCCTGTACCCCCCATTATCAGTGATCAGTACACCTCCCTGTACCCCCCATTATCAGTGATCAGTACACCCCCTGTACCCCCCATTATCAGTGATCAGTACACCTCCCTGTACCCCCCATTATCAGCGATCAGTACACCTCCCTGTACCTCCCATTATCAGTGATCAGTACACCTCCCTGTACCCCCCATTATCAGTGATCAGTACACCTCCCTGTACCCCCCCATTATCGGTGATAAGTACACCCCCTGTGCCCCCTATTATCAGTGATCAGTACACCTCCCTGTACCCCCCATTATCAGTCATCAGTACACCCCCTGTACCCCCCATTATCAGTGATCAGTACACCTCCCTGTACCCCCCATTATCAGTGATCAGTACACCCCTGTACCCCCCCATTATCAGTGATCAGTACACCCCTGTACCCCTCATTATCAGTGATCAGTACACCTCCCTGTACCCCCCATTATCAGTGATCAGTACACCCCCTGTACCCCCCATTATCAGTGATCAGTACACCCCTGTACCCCTCATTATCAGTGATCAGTACACCCCCTGTAACCCCCATTATCAGTGATTAGTATACACCCCCTGTACCCCCCCATTATCAGTGTTCAGTACACCCCTGTACCCCCCATTATCAGTGATCAGTACACCCCCTATTATCAGTAATCAGTACACCCCCCTGTACCCCCCATTATCAGTGATTAGTATACACCCCCTGTACCCCCCATTATCAGTGATCAGTACACCTCCTGTACCCCCCATTATCGGTGATCAGTACACCTCCTGTACCCCCCATTATCAGTGATCAGTACACCTCCCTGTACCCCCCATTATCAGTGATCAGTACACCTCCCTGTACCCCCCATTATCAGTGATCAGTACACCCCCTGTACCCCCCATTATCAGTGATCAGTACACCTCCCTGTACCCCCCATTATCAGTGATCAGTACACCTCCCTGTACCCCCCATTATCAGTGATCAGTACACCTCCCTGTACCCCCCCATTATCGGTGATAAGTACACCCCCTGTGCCCCCCATTATCAGTGATCAGTACACCCCCTGTACCCCCCATTATCAGTGATTAGTATACACCCCCTGTACCCC
The DNA here is from genome assembly GCF_905171775.1 of Rana temporaria. Classification (NCBI taxonomy): domain Eukaryota; kingdom Metazoa; phylum Chordata; class Amphibia; order Anura; family Ranidae; genus Rana; species Rana temporaria. Next base: position 78,901 of record NW_024404509.1, on the reverse strand, counting down.
CCATTATCAGCGATCAGTACACCCCCTGTACCCCCCATTATCAGTGATCAGTACACCCCCTGTACCCCCCATTATCAGTGATCAGTACACCCCCTGTACCCCCCATTATCAGTGATCAGTACACCCCCTGTACCCCCCATTATCAGTGATTAGTATACACCCCCTGTACCCCAATATTTCCCCTGTAGAGAACTGACCTGACACCTCGTATGGTCTGCAGACTTTTTGCCATTCGGGGAAACTAGACAGACGGAGATCAGAGAGACGATTGGTTGGCAATATTCCGAGAGACACCCAGACAATACAAAACACACCGTATACCGTAGTGCTGTACACCAACCCCTCATGGACTCACAAATGGTCTGACGAGAATAGAGAGTACGCTCTTCAGCCAAGACGGGATGGAATAGGTTGCAACCTGAGTCTTAAGATTGGGGTCAACCAGATTTCCTTTACTGAGAATGAGAAGAAGATGATGTCACTCAATGCGATGATGTCACTCCTCTGTCACACACACACTGATGTCACTCAATGCGATGATGTCACTCCTCTGTCACTCAATGCGATGATGTCACTCCTCTGTCACACAGACACTGATGATGTCACTCAATGCGATGAGGTCACTCCTCTGTCACACACACACCGATGATGTCACTCCTCTGTCACACACACCGATGATGTCACTCCTCTGTCACACACACCGATGATGTCACTCCTCTGTCACACACACTGATGATGTCACTCCTCTGTCTCACACACACCGATGACGTCACTCCTCTGTCACACACACTGATGACGTCACTCCTCTGTCACACACACTGATGACGTCACTCCTCTGTCACACACACCGATGACGTCACTCCTCTGTCACACACACTGATGACGTCACTCCTCTGTCACACACACTGATGACGTCACTCCTCTGTCACACACACCGATAACGTCACTCCTGTGTCACACACACTGATGACGTCACTCCTCTGTCACACACACACTGATGAGGTCACTCCTCTGTCACACACACCGATGACGTCACTCCTCTGTCACACACACTGATGACGTCACTCCTCTGTCACACACACCGATGACGTCACTCCTCTGTCACACACACCGATGATGTCACTCCTCTGTCACACACACTGATGTCACTCCTCTGTCACACACACACCGATGACGTCACTCCTCTGTCACGCACACTGATGATGTCACTCCTCTGTCACACACACACCGATGATGTCACTCCTCTGTCACACAGACACTGATGATGTCACTCAATGCGATGATGTCACTCCTCTGTCACACACACCAATGATGTCACTCCTCTGTCACACACACCGATGATGTCACTCCTCTGTCACACACACTGATGATGTCACTCCTCTGTCACACACACCGATGATGTCACTCCTCTGTCACACACACTGATAACGTCACTCCTCTGTCACACACACCGATGATGTCACTCCTCTGTCACACACACTGATGACGTCACTCCTCTGTCACACACACTGATGACGTCACTCCTCTGTCACACACACACTGATGATGTCACTCCTCTGTCACACACACCGATGATGTCACTCCTCTGTCACACACACACACACACTGATGATGTCACTCAATGCGATGATGTCACTCCTCTGTCACACACACCAATGATGTCACTCCTCTGTCACACACACTGATGTCACTCCTGTGTCACACACACTGATGACGTCACTCCTCTGTCACACACACTGATGATGTCACTCCTCTGTCACACACACCGATGATGTCACTCCTCTGTCACACACACTGATGACGTCACTCCTCTGTCACACACACTGATGATGTCACTCCTCTGTCACACACACTGATGACGTCACTCCTCTGTCACACACACCGATAACGTCACTCCTCTGTCACACACACCGATGACGTCACTCCTCTGTCACACACACCGATGATGTCACTCCTCTGTCACACACACTGATGAGGTCACTCCTCTGTCACACACACACTGATGATGTCACTCCTCTGTCACACACACTGATGACGTCACTCCTCTGTCACACACACTGATGACGTCACTCCTCTGTCACACACACCGATGATGTCACTCCTCTGTCACACACACTGATGAGGTCACTCCTCTGTCACACACACACTGATGATGTCACTCCTCTGTCACACACACACTGATGATGTCACTCCTCTGTCACACACACTGATGATGTCACTCCTCTGTCACACACTGATGATGTCACTCCTCTGTCACACACACTGATGAGGTCACTCCTCTGTCACACACACCGATGTCACTCCTCTGTCACACACACTGATGACGTCACTCCTCTGTCACACACACTGATGATGTCACTCCTCTGTCACACACACCGATGTCACTCCTCTGTCACACACACTGATGACGTCACTCCTCTGTCACACACACTGATGATGTCACTCCTCTGTCACACACACACCGATGACGTCACTCCTCTGTCACACACACTGATGATGTCACTCCTCTGTCACACACACTGATGACGTCACTCCTCTGTCACGCACACTGATGACGTCACTCCTCTGTCACGCACACTGATGACGTCACTCCTCTGTCACACACACACCGATGACGTCACTCCTCTGTCACACACCGTGATAACGTCACTCCTCTGTCACACACACACTGATGAGGTCACTCCTCTGTCACACACACTGATGATGTCACTCCTCTGTCACACACACTGATGACGTCACTCCTCTGTCACACACACCGATGACATCACTCCTCTGTCACACACACCGATGACATCACTCCTCTGTCACACACACTGATGATGTCACTCCTCTGTCACGCACACTGATAACGTCACTCCTCTGTCACACACACACTGATGATGTCACACACACCGATAACGTCACTCCTCTGTCACACACACACCGATGATGTCACTCCTCTGTCACACACACACCGATAACGTCACTCCTCTGTCACACACACTGATGATGTCACTCCTCTGTCACACACACCGATGATGTCACTCCTCTGTCACACACACCGATGATGTCACTCCTCTGTCACACACACTGATGACGTCACTCCTCTGTCACACACACCGATGATGTCACTCCTCTATCACACACACTGATGACGTCACTCCTCTGTCACACACACTGATGACGTCACTCCTCTGTCACACACACACACTGATGACGTCACTCCTCTGTCACACACACCGATGATGTCACGCCTGTGTCACACACACTGATGTCACTCCTCTGTCACACACACCGATGACGTCACTCCTCTGTCACACACACTGATGACGTCACTCCTCTGTCACACACACTGATGACGTCACTCCTCTGTCACACACACACACTGATGACGTCACTCCTCTGTCACACACACCGATGATGTCACGCCTGTGTCACACACACTGATGTCACTCCTCTATCACACACACACCGATGACGTCACTCCTCTGTCACACACACCGATGATGTCACTCCTCTGTCACACACACACCGATGACGTCACTCCTCTGTCACACACACTGATGGCGTCACTCCTCTATCACACACACACCGATGACGTCACTCCTCTGTCACACACACCGATGATGTCACTCCTCTGTCACACACACCAATGACGTCACTCCTCTGTCACACACACTGATGACGTCACTCCTCTGTCACACACACCGATGATGTCACTCCTCTATCACACACACTGATGACGTCACTCCTCTATCACACACACTGATGACGTCACTCCTCTGTCACACACACCGATGATGTCACTCCTCTGTCACACACACTGATGATGTCACTCCTCTGTCACACACACTGATGACGTCACTCCTCTGTCACACACACCGATGATGTCACTCCTCTATCACACACACTGATGACGTCACTCCTCTATCACACACACACCGATGATGTCACTCCTCTGTCACACACACACCGATGATGTCACTCCTGTGTCACACACACACCGATGATGTCACTCCTCTGTCACACACACACCGATGATGTCACTCCTCTGTCACACACACACCGATGATGTCACTCCTGTGTCACACACACTGATGACGTCACTCCTCTGTCACACACACTGATGACATCACTCGTCTGTCACACACACCGATGATGTCACTCCTGTGTCACACATACTGATGATGTCACTCCTCTGTCACACACACTGATGACGTCACTCCTCTGTCACACACACTGATGATGTCACTCCTCTGTCACACACACACACTGATGATGTCACTCCTCTGTCACACACACTGATGATGTCACTCCTCTGTCACACACACACACTGATGATGTCACTCCTCTATCACACACACAGATGATGTCACTCCTCTGTCACACACACCGATGACGTCACTCCTCTGTCACACACACACTGATGACGTCACTCCTCTGTCACACACACCGATGACGTCACTCCTCTGTCACACACACCGATGACGTCACTCCTCTGTCACACACACTGATGATGTCACTTACACTGATGATGTCACTCCTCTGTCACACACACTGATGTCATTCACACCGATGATGTCACTCCTCTGTCACACACACTGATGATGTCACTCCTCTGTCACACACACTGATGACGTCACTCCTCTGTCACACACACTGATGATGTCACTCCTCTGTCATACACACTGATGTCACTCACACTGATGATGTCACTCCTCTGTCACACACACTGATGATGTCACTCACACTGATGATGTCACTCCTCTGTCACACACACTGATGTCACTCACACTGATGATGTCACTCCTCTGTCACACACACTGATGTCACTCACACTGATGATGTCACTCCTCTGTCACACACACTGATGATGTCACTCCTCTGTCACACACACTGATGATGTCACTCCTCTGTCACACACACTGATGATGTCACTCCTCTGTCACACACACTGATGATGTCACTCACACTGATGATGTCACTCCTCTGTCTCACACACACTGATGATGTCACTCCTCTGTCACATACACTGATGATGTCACTGCAGTTGGGGAAGAATACATGTCCTATACATACAAGTTCTCCAGGAAGGTGGCTCCTCCGTCTGCCAGTAACCCCTTCATCACCAGATCATATAAGACTCTTTCCAGGGAGGGAGGGGTGAACGGTACCAGCTGAAAGAAAACATTGGCAATGTTAAGTCCACATGGATCCCAGTAACACTAGACTCCGCCCCCAAAAAAACGCTATGAGAACCTTGTATTAGCAAGTCACCAAAAAATACAATCTGAACAATTCGGTCGGCTCTCAGACATCCATACAATCGTACACACGAGTGTCACATACTCACCATCTATTTCTAAGAGTCCATTGAGGGACACAGGAATTCAGGTACAAAAATCGGGTTATACTGCCACCTACAGGAGGACTGGACAGGCCTCAGTTTTCTGGTAAAGAAGTACTAAGAACATTTCTTGGATGCCATTGAGGAATGTGTCCCTCAGCGGCTGCCAAGAAATAGAATTTACAGGAAGTACAATAATTCAATTTTCTTCTCCATTGAGGGGCCACAGGAACACAAACTCAGGACAACTGAGCGGAGGGCAACACAGAAGAAAAAAAAACACTCTAAAATGGGCCTCACCAAGTGGACTGGGGACCAGGAAACACCTGAAGAACTAAAGTCTGAATCTGGATGGATAAGATGGGGCCAGACCAGACAGAGGAACCACCCAACCTGACTGAAGGAAGACCATGGAGGATCAACCTGATGGACCAGCCCAGACAGAGGAACCACCCAACCCGACCAAAAGAAGAGCATGGAGGACCAACCTGATGGACCAGACAGAGGAACCACCCAACCTGACCAAATGAAGAGCATGGAGGATCAACCTGATGGACCAGACCAGATCAGACAGAGGAACCACACAACCTGACCAAAGAAAGAGCATGGAGGATCAACCTGATGGACCAGACCAGACAGAGGAACCACCCAACCTGACCAAAGGAAGAGAGACCATGGAGGATCAACCTGATGGACCAGACCAGACAGAGGAACCACCCAACCCGACCAAAAGAAGAGCATGGAGGACCAACCTGATGGACCAGACCAGATCAGACAGAGGAACCACACAACCTGACCAAAGGAAGAGCATGGAGGATCAACCTGATGGACCAGCCCAGACAGAGGAACCACCCAACCTGACCAAAGAAAGAGCATGGAGGACCAACCTGATGGACCAGACAGAGGAACCACCCAACCCGACCAAAGGAAGAGCATGGAGGACCAACCTGATGGACCAGACCAGATCAGACAGAGGAACCACCCAACCTGACTGAAGGAAGACCATGGAGGATCAACCTGATGGACCAGCCCAGACAGAGGAACCACCCAACCTGACCAAAGGAAGAGCATGGAGGACCAACCTGATGAACCAGACAGAGGAACCACCCAACCTGACCAAAAGAAGAGCATGGAGGATCAACCTGATGGACCAGACCAGACAGAGGGACCACCCAACCCGACCAACGGAAGAGCATAGAGGATCAACCTGATGGACCAGACCAGACAGAGGAACCACCCAACCTGACCAAAGGAAGACCATGGGGGACCAACCTGATGGACCAGCCCAGACAGAGGAACCACCCAACCCGACCAAAGGAAGAGCATGGAGGATCAACCTGATGGACCAGCCCAGACAGAGGAACCACCCAACCTGACCAAAGGAAGAGCATGGAGGATCAACCTGATGGACCAGACCAGACCAGACCAGACAGAGGAACCACCCAACCTGACCAAAGGAAGAGCATGGAGGATCAACCTGATGGACCAGCCCAGACAGAGGAACCACCCAACCTGACCAAAGGAAGAGCATGGAGGATCAACCTGATGGACCGGACCAGACCAGACCAGACCAGACAGAGGAACCACCCAACCTGACCAAAGGAAGAGCATGGAGGACCAACCTGATGGACCAGCCCAGACAGAGGAACCACCCAACCTGACCAAAGGAAGAGCATGGAGGATCAACCTGATGGACCAGACCAGACCAGACAGAGGAACCACCCAACCTGACCAAAGGAAGACCATAGAGGACCAACCTGATGGACCAGCCCAGGGTGAAGAAGGCCAGCACCAGAGGGGAATAGTGAACCTGAACAATACATTTCTGGCTGCAGGGTAAAGGTAAAGGCAACAGGGTCACAGGAGGGACAGGTTCGGGTACAGGGCACAGGGTTCAGGTATCAGGTACAGAGACAAGGTCAGGATCCGAGATAACAGGTTCAGGTCAGGGCAAAGGGTCCCTCTCCCCCATAGCACACCCCGCACCCCCTCCAGACACGGAGCACAGTACAGGACATCATACTTCTCCCATAGGGAGTCATGGTGGTCCAACAATGGAAACTAAGGAGAGCAGAGGACGGACATGACAACCATCTTATCTCTCCCATAGGGAGTCCTGAAGGTCCAACAATATGAAATTCCCCACAATAACTTTAGACTCATAACTCTCCACACAGAACACCGGGGTCCTTAATGGGGAGAACATCCCCCCCTCCTCACCCCAGCCACAGATGATGTCATAGGGGTGGTGAGACAGGGATTACACTCTCAGCAAGGGGCTTACAAACAGAGGTCACCATTCCAACCCGGCCCCACGCTCCAGGGGGGCCTTGTAGCCCCCCCGTACACTTGGATAGAAGGGCGGTGGGGGCAGCGGCATGTAGAGGAACCAGTCCCTCCGTGTAGGTGCCGAATGCCCGCTTCTCCTCCTCTACCTCCTGCCGACATTTAGCGGCTGCCGGAAAGGAAATGGAGGGCATTGGTTCCTCTACATGCCGCTCCCCCTGCCTCCCTATCCCTGTCCTGCTTCCCCGGTCCCCTATGTTCTTTCCTGGACCCCCCCCCGCCCCCTCCTCCATAGGGCTTCCTGGTTTTTCCACTCCTGCGGGGGATCTGTCAGGATGGAGAGCGATGAAGGAGCCAGCATATGTGCCATTCACTGGCCCCTTCCTTGTCTTAATGATTTGAATCAGTAAACGGTATCGATCATGCACTCTGTTTTTATTCATTCATAGCTGAGGCATAGTAAACTGTGTTTCCTATGCTTCAGTTTATGAATGAACGGGAAGCCTCTGTACAAGAAGTATTCCTGTTCATTCATTCTGTGCAGCTGAGACGAATCTGTCCTCAATCCCTTTCTCTGTCTTAAAAGTGAGACATCAGGGCCAGTGGCGGCCCATCCATTAGGGGCGCACGAGCGCTGCCCCCCCCCCCCCTAATCCATGCGTCCGGCCAACTGATCTACATACAGGGCGCCGGACTATGGATTCCAATGGGCAGGGGTGTGTTTTTTTTTAAGCACATGACTAGAGCCAGAGGCTTTAATAGGCTTTAAAAAAGGGTGGGCTTGGGGCGCAGAGCATTGCGCTCCGATCCCACACAATTGTGTGACTGTAGCAAATTAATATTTCGCTACTTTCACACTAAATCTCCTCCCTGCCAATCAGGAGACCCGTTTCCCGATTGCCCAAAATGTCAGGCAATCCTATTGGATGCCTAGCAGCTAAGATCAATCACCCGACGTGATTGACGTTTTTTACCAACGGCGCATGCACCGTCCGTGTACATATCCCAGTGTGCATTGCTCCAAAGTACGCCGCAAGGACGTATTGGTTTCAACGTGAACGTAAATTACGTCCAGCCCCATTCACGGACGACTTACGCAAACGACGTAAAATTTTCAAATTTCGGCGCGGGAACGACGGCCATACTTAACATTGGCTACGCCACCTAGGGGGCAGCTTTATCTTGACGCCGGCGTACCTCTTATGGAAACGGCGTATCTTTACCGTACGTTCGTGAATCAGCGTATCTAGTCATTTGCATATTCTACGCCGAACTCAACGGCAGCGCCACCTAGCGGCCAGCGTAAAAATTTCACCCTAAGATACGACGGCGTAGTAGACTTACGCCGCTCGTATCTTAGCCTAATTTAAGCGTATCTGGTTTCCAGAATACGCTTAAATTTACGCCGGCGTAGATTCAGAGTTACGACGGCGTATCTACTGATACGCCGGCGTAACCCTACCTGAATCCAGCTAAAAGTGTCATTTCTTCAGTGTTGTCACATGAAAAGATTTACACAAATGTGACTGAGGGGGGTGTACTTACTTTTGTGAGATACCGTATCTGGCCAAAATGCGAAATCTCCGTAGGTGTCCCGGTCCCGCCGACGATAGCAAATCACGGCCGCTGGGAGGCGCTCACACAATTGTGTGACTGTAGCAAATCAATATTCGCTATTTTCACACTAAATCTTCTCCCCGCCAATCAGGAGACCCGTTTCCCGATTGCCCAAAATGTCAGGCAATCCTATTGGATGCCTAGCATCTAAGAGGAGGAGAGAGAGGAGACGTACAGCGGAAAGGCGCCGTGCTGGAGGAGAGGCCCCCGGAGCCGCAGCCCGCCACCTACATGTCGTAAGTGCCGACAATAAAAAGATATATAAAAATTGGAAAAAAAAAAAAAAATTTAAATAAAAATGTAAAAGTAATAAAAGAACAAAAATGGTAAAAGAATAATAAATAAAGAAAACTACAAAAATAACTACTAACACCAGTGCCGGAACTACCAGGGTCGCAAAGGTGTCTCTTGCGACTGGGCCTTGGCATTCCGCCACCAGGGGGGGGGGGGCCCAAATGGCAGGAAGGTGGCCCGCTGCGAGACCGTAATAAAGGGTTCTGCGATGGGAGTAAAGGGCCCCCAGGCTCAGGAGAAAGGGCCCCCGGGATCAATAGGAAGGGCCCCCGGGATCAATAGGAAGGGCCCCCGGGATCAATAGGAAGGGCCCCCGGGATCAATAGGAAGGCCCCCCGGCATCAATAGGAAAGGCCCCCGGGATCAATAGGAAGGGCCCCCCGGGATCAATAGGAAGGGCCCCCGGGATCAATAAAAAGGGCCCCCGGGATCAATAAAAAGGGCCCCCGGGATCAATAGGAAGGGCCCCCGGGATCAATAGGAAGGGCCCCCGGGATCAATAGGAAGGCCCCCGGGATCAATAGGAAGGCCCCCGGGATCAATAGGAAAGGCCCACGGGATCAATAGGAAAGGCCCCCGGGATCAATAGGAAAGGCCCCCGGGATCAATAGGAAGGGCCCCCCGGGATCAATAGGAAGGGCCCCCCGGGATCAATAAAAAGGGCCCCCCGGGATCAATAAAAAGGGCCCCCGGGATCAATAGGAAGAGCCCCCGGGATCAATAGGAAGACCCCTCGGGATCAATAGGAAGGGCCCCCGGGATCAATAGGAAGAGCCCCTGGGATCAATAGGAAGAGCCCCCGGGATCAATAGGAAGAGCCCCCGGGATCAATAGGAAGAGCCCCCGGGATCAATAGGAAGGGCCCCCGCGATCAATCGGAATGGCCCCTCGGGATCAATAGGAAGGGCCCCTCGGGATCAATAGGAAGGGCCCCCGGGATCAATAGGAAGGGCCCCCGGGATCAATAGGAAGGGCTCCCGGGATCAATAGGAAGGGCCCCGGCATCAATAGGGAGGGCCCCCGGGATCAATAGGAAGGGGCCCCGGGATCAATAGGAAGGGCCCCCGGGATCAATAGGAAGGGCTCCCGGGATCAATAGGAAGGGCCCCGGCATCAATAGGGAGGGCCCCCGGGATCAATAGGAAGGGGCCCCGGGATCAATAGGAAGGGCCCCCGGGATAAATAGAAAGGGCCCCGGTCGAAAGTTCCCGTTACCGGCACACGCGGCCCATAATGTCCGGTACTGGATGAGGACGAGTAGAAGAATTGTTCATACTACCGATTTCATCACTTTCCCGGAGACAGAACACCCCAGAGGCTCCGCCCACAAATGACCCCCCCCCCCAATCAGCCGCCAGCTCCTCCCCCTTCAGCTTGATCCGGGAGGTGGTTGGACCCACCTGATGTCCGGCCGCCTCCAGGAGCTCTTTTGTCTGCAGGACGGCCCGTCTCATGGATGGAGTCGCCATGGTGCTTCCGTCATCCTCGTAGTACCCGATGCGGAGGGGCCCCGTGCCGGAGTACACCTGGAAGAAAAAAAAAGGACACCCGGAGTGACCAGAAACGCCAAGAGATGGCGGCAACACCACACACCGCATCGTACCGACACTCGGCAGCGCACTGCCCTATTACAGCCTGGAGGTGGCGCCTTGCGACACAAAACAGCCAACGCTCAGCGGCGCTGCCTTCCTCTCCCGTGGCTGGAGGAGTATTGATCCAGAATTCGGGTTCCACCGATACGCAAATCACACTGCAAAGAATCGCATGTGAATTCCCCCCACTGCTCCTGTTATGTGTATAGAAAGGGGAAGGCGCCATCTAGTGGACTGTTCATTATAAACGTTGGAACTCACAGTAATAGACAGTGGGGTAGATTCAGAAAACAATTGCGTCTGCGTAACCATAGTTACGCAGCGCAATTGCTTAGTTGCGCCGGCGTATCGACTGATTCAGAGAGCTCGATACACCGACGGCAGCCTAAGATATGCCTGGCATAAGGCTCTTATGCCGTCGTATCGTAGGCTGCATTCTTACGCTGGCCGCTAGGTGGGGTTCCCGTAGTGGTCAGCGTAGAGTATGCAAATTGCATACTAACGCCGATTCACAACCGTACGCGCGCCCGGCGTTCGCATTTTACGTCGTTTGCGTTCATCGGTTTCTGCGTAAGGCTGCTCATGCTATTAGCAGGGGCAGCCAATGCTACGTATACCTGTCGTTCCCGCGTCGCGATTTTTAAAAATTACGTTGTTTGCGTAAGTGAATCGTGAATGGCGATGGACGTTCACGTTGAAGCAAATGATGTCCTTGCGACGTCATTTACTGCAATGCACGTCGGGAAAGTTTCCCGACGGAGCATGCGCACTATGTTTGGTGCGGGAACGCGCCTAATTAAAATGATCCACGCCCCCCTATGGGATCATTTAAATTGCGCGCTCTTACGCCGGGCATTTTTCAGGAGCGCCCAAGCAATTTACGGAGCTACTGCTCCGTGAATCAAGCGTAGCGCAGGAAATTTACGGAGGCGCAGTGTTAAAACGGTACACTGCGCCTCCGTAAGAAATGGGCAAGTCGTACCTGAATCTGGGCCAGTATCTCACAAAAGTAAGTACACCCCCCTCGGTCACATTTCTTGTATCTTTTCATGTGATGACACTGAAGAAATGACACTTTGGCCCGGATTCAGATACAATTGTGTATCTAACCGCGGGCGTAAGGTATCTCAGATACGTTACGCCGCCGTAACTTAGGGCGCAAGTTCGGTATTCATAAAGAACTTGCGCCCTATGTTACGCCGGCGTAACGTATGTGGGCCGGCGTAAGCCCGCCTAATTCAAATGAGGATGAGGGGGCGTGTTTTATGTAAATGATTGGTGACCCGACGTGATTGACATTTTTTACGAACGGCGCATGCGCCGTCCGTGTACATATCCCAGTGTGCATTGCTCCAAAGTACGCCGCAAGGACGTATTGGTTTCGACGTGAACGTAAATTAAGTCCATCCCCATTCACGGACGACTTACGCAAACGACGTAAAATTTTCAAATTTCGGCGCGGGAACGACGGCCATACTTAACATTGGCAAGGCCACCTAGGGGGCAGCTTTATCTTTACGCCGGCGTACCTCTTACGGAAACGGCGTATCTTTACCGTACGTTCGTGAATCGGCGTATCTAGTCATTTACGTATTCTACGCCGAACTCAACAGAAGCGCCACCTAGCGGCCAGCGGAAAAATTGCACCCTGAGATACGACGGCGTAGGAGACTTACGCCACTCGTATCTTAGCCTAATTTAAGCGTATCTGGTTTCCAGAATACGCTTAAATTTAGGCCGGCGTAGATTCAGAGTTACGACGGCGTATGTACTGATACGCCGGCGTAACCCTACCTGAATCCAGCTAAAAGTGTCATTTCTTCAGTGTTGTCACATGAAAAGATTTACACCAATGTGACTGAGGGGGGTGTACTTACTTTTGTGAGATACCGTATCTGGCCAAAATGCAGAATCTCCATAGGTGTCCCGGTCCCGCCGACGATAGCAAATCACAGCCGCTGGGGAGGTGCTCACGGAGCTGGAGGAGAAGTTCCGGGAACCCCCGTGTGGGTATAGGGTGGAAGTGATGTCAGCTTGGGGGGCGGATCTTCTCTAGCTCCTCCCAGCGGTCGTGATTTGCTATCGTGGGCGGGACCGGGACACCTAGGGAGATTTTTTCATTTGTTGTCACATTTTTCATAACCTGCCCACTAGGTGGCGCTTTCCCCTTTCTATACACACACAGGAGCGGCGGGGGAAGTCGCATGCGATTCTTCGCAGTGCGATTTTTGCGCCCATTCGTTTTGTAACGACGCAAATCGCATCGGTTCCCGTGCGTCCCTACCCACAATGCCCGGCTATCGGCACTACCTTCTCATTGAACGGGACGGGAGGGACGGTGGGGTCCAGCTGAAACATGTCGTCACACAGCAGGGCCCTCATGGCGATCACAAGACTCTCCACGTCCCGGGCGATCGGGCCCACCATCGCTGTAACTGTAAAGAGAGACGTCCGTCAGAACGAGGTCAGGTGACCCATCGCAAAACTCCACCCCTGGGGTTCATTGAGGGACACAGGGATTCAGAGACTGTCGGGTGATACTGCCCCCTATGGGAAGATTGGACACTAGCAAAATGTTAGGTCCCGCCTCCCCAGGAGAGGGAGACAAAGGGGGGAGTGACACGGGGTGGGAGGGGCTGACACGGGGGGGGACGAGGGAGACACGGGGGGTGACACGCGGGGAGAAAGGGGGGGGGAAGAGAGAGAGACACACACACAGGGAGGGGAGAGGGAGACACAGGGGAGGGGGAGAGGGAGACACAGGGGGGGTAACACAAGGGGAGAGAGAGACACAGGGGAGGGGGAGAGGGAGACACAGGGGGGGTAACACAAGGGGAGAGGGAGACACAGGGGAGGGGGAAGGGAGACACAGGGGAGAGAGAGAGAGAGCGAAAGAGAGAGAGAGAGAGAGAGCGAAAGAGAGAGAGAAGAGAGGGAGGGAGAGAGAGAGAGAGAGAGAGAGAGAGAGAGAGAGAGAGAGAGAGAGAGAGACACACACAGGGGAGAGGGAGAGACACAGGGGAGGGGGAGAGGGAGACACAGGGGAGGGGAGAGGGAGACACAGGGGGGGTAACACAAGGGGAGAGGGAGACACAGGGGAGGGGGAAGGGAGACACAGGGGAGAGAGAGAGAGAGCGAAAGAGAGAGAGAGAGAGCGAAAGAGAGAGAGCGAAAGAGAGAGAGAAGAGAGGGAGAGAGAGAGAGAGAGAGAGAGAGACACACACAGGGGAGAGGGAGAGACACAGGGGAGGGGGAGAGGGAGACACAGGGGAGGGGAGAGGGAGACACAGGGGAGGGGAGAGGGAGACACAGGGGGGAGAAAGGGGTGACACAGGGGGGGGGGTAACACGAGGGGAGAGGGTAACACGAGGGGAGAGGGAGACACAGGGGAGGGGGAGAGGGAGACACAGAGAGGGAGACACAGAGAGGGGAGAGGGAGACATATGGGAGGGGAGAGGGAGACACAGGCGTAAGGAGGGGAGAGGGGGAGGGAGAGGGGGAGGGGAGAGGGGTGACACTGAGGGACTCACCTGACTTCTGTCCGGGGGAACTGGACTGCACTCCAACTTTACTGCAATACAAAGACACTCATCAGTCCCGTCCCCTCCCCCGGTGTCCCCTCCTCTGTATTCTGTGTTGGGGTGACTCCTATTATCTGTGGGAGGTGAGAAGAAGTTGCCCCTCCCCCCTCCTCAGGTCACACAGGCTGGGGAGGGTCTCGGTGGTGACCTCTGCTGGGAGCACAGAGAGCTTTCCATACATTGTATATCAGTGCCGAGCCCCTCCCCCTCCTGTGTATACCGATGTGCATGTGTGTAATGTACAGCACAGTGCACAGGGTGTATATGGCGGTCTGTATAGAGGGTGTAGTGTACAGCACAGTGTATATGGCGGTCTGTATAGAGGGTGTAGTGTACAGCACAGTGTACAGGGTGCATAGTATAGAGCAGTGGTCTCAAAGTACCGGCCCGCGGACCAGTTATAAATGGCCCTCAGGCAGGGTGGAAGTGAGGGGAGCAAAAAAAAAAATTTTTTTTTTTTTGAGCTGGTGCCATCTGGTGGTGAGCCGTTGGTATTACAAGTTATTACCACCAGATGTGAACTGGCGCCATCTGGTGGTAGCCGTTGGTATTACAAGGGAGTTCCAGCCATTTGTATGTTTATTAAAAGTCAGCAGCAACAAAAAGTGTAGCTGCTGGCTTTTAATAAACAGGCACTTACCTGCTCCAGCGCTCCAGCGACGCGCCGGCCGGGGCTCCGCTCCTCTCCCCCCCTCCCCGGCCGGCGTCTTCATCTTCACTGTGGGCACCCGGCCGTGACAGCTTTCGGCTTCACGGCCGGGCACCCACTGCGCATGCGCGAGCGGCGCGGCCCGGCGCCGTGTAATTGGCCAGGAGATCGCCTAGGACCTGTGACATGTCCTAGGCGATCGCCTACAGCAGCCACTTCCTGAAGGCGATTAAGCTTAGTCGCCTACAGGAAGGAGGAAGTGGGACAGGAAGTCCCACTCTTGCTGAAGCCCCCACTCCCCCCCCAAAAAAATGACATGCCAAATGTGGCGTGTAAGGGGGAGAGGAGTGGGTTAAGAGGAAGTTCCAAATTTGGGTGGAACTCCTCTTTAAACAGCAATTCTAATGTAATTTTTCACTATTTTCACTGCCATCTTCTTCCCTCTAATTAGAACCCCCAAACATTATATATATTTTTTATTCTAACACCCTAGAGAATAAAATGGCGATCGTTGCAATACTTTCTGTCACGCCGTATTTGCGCAGCGGTCTTACAAGCGCACTTTTTTGGGAAAAAATTACACTTTTTTTAATTAAAAAATAAGACAATAGTAAAGTTATCCCCATTTTTTTTTTTAATATTATGAAAGATAATGTTACGCCGAGTAAATTCATACCCAACATGTCACGCTTCAAAATTGCGTCTGCTCGTGGAATGCCGACAAACTTTTTTACCCTTTAAAATCTTCATAGGCGACGTTTAAAAAAATCTACAGGTTGCATGTTTTGAGTTACAGAGGAGGTCTAGGGCTAGAATTATTGCTCTCACTCTACCAATCGGGGCGATACCTCACATGTGTGGTTTGAACACCGTTTACATACGCGGGCGCTGCTCACGTATGTGTTCGCTTCTGCGCGCAAGCTCGTCTGGACAGGGTGCGTTTTCTGGCTCCTAACTTTTTTAGCTGGCTCCTAGATTCCAAACAAATTTGTCAAACCCTGACTTACACCAGTGCTGGTGGTAATAATGCGCTCGCTGACACCAGTGCTGGGGGTTAATAATGTGTTCGCTGACACCAGTACTGTTTTTGAAGTTTGAAAGTTTGCATGCGGCCCCCCATGGCATATGAAAACTTGTCTTGTGGCCCTCAGGTAATTTGAGTTTGAGACCCCTGGTGTATAGTATAGAGGGTGTAATGTACAGCACAGTGTACAGGGTGTATAGTATAGAGGGTGTAATGTACAGCACAGTGTACAGGGTGTATAGTATAGAGGGTGTAATGTACAGCACAGTGTACAGGGTGTATAGTATAGAGGGTGTAATGTACAGCACAGTGTACAGGATGTATAGTATAGAGGGTGTAATGTACAGCACAGTGTACAGGGAGTATAGTATAGAGCAGGGATATGCAATTAGCGGACCTCCAGCTGTTGCAAAACTACAAGTCCCATCATGCTTCTGCCTCTGAGTGTTATGCTTGTGGCTGTCAGAGTCTTGCTATGCCTCATGGGATTTGTAGTTCTGTAACATCTGGAGGTCCGCTAATTGCATATCACCGGTATAGAGGGTGTAATGTACAGCACAGGGCTCACCTGAGTCGGTTTCCGGTGGGTTTCAGGGTACAGACCCCACAGAAGGCGGCGGGGAAGCGAAGACTCCCTCCAATATCAGAGCCAAAGCCCAGGATGGATCCTCTTCCTGCGAGGAGTGCCCCCTCCCCCCCTGAGGAGCCCCCGGGGGTCTTGCTGTGGTTGAGGGGGTTCAGGGTCTGACCGAAGACGGGGTTACTGCAGTCATAGCTGTGGAGAGAGAAACGCAGAATCACCCCCTGTGACCCCGACCAATGGCGGCTCCCCCATCCCCCATCCATTCACTGGGAGGACCAATCCCACCATTCACTGGGAGGACCAATCCCACCATTCACTGGGAGGACCAATCCCACCATTCACTGGGAGGACCAATCCCACCATTCACTGGGAGGACCAATCCCATCATTCCACCAGAGGACCACCATCACAGCTCAGACCAGCAGAGCCCGGACTCGGGGTACCTATCGGGCCTCCAGCCAATGAACGGCTCAGATATAATTGGTGCTCTTACTTCAGCATGGACTGCGGCACGTTGGTCTTCACAAAGGGGACGGCTCCTCGTCTCTTCAGCACCTGAACAATGACGGCGTCTTCCCCGGCCAGATGGTCCAGGTTCTTCATCAGTCCCAGCATGGAGGCGTGTCCCTGGAGAACAAGGGGAGTGCTCTTACCACAGAGAATCTTTCCCCATCCCCCCATCCCAACAGGACCCATCCCACCATGACCCATCTTCCCATCCCAACAGGACCCATCCCCCCATGACCCATCTTCCCATCCCAACAGGACCCATCCCCCCATGACCCATCTTCCCATCCCAACAGGACCCATCCCCCCATGACCCATCTTCCCATCCCAACAGGACCCATCCCCCCATGACCCATCTTCCCATCCCAACAGGACCCATCCCCCCATGACCCATCCCCCCATGACCCATCTTCCCATCCCAACAGGACCCATCCCCCCATGACCCATCTTCCCATCCCACCATGACCCATCTTCCCATCCCAACAGGACCCATCCCCCCCATGACCCATCCCCCCATGACCCATCTTCCCATCCCCCCATGACCCATCTTCCCATCCCACTATGACCCATCCCCCCAATGACCCATCCCCCCAATGACCCCCCATGACCCATCCCCCCAATGACCCCCCATGACCCATCCCAACAGGACCCATCCCCCCATGACCCATCTTCCCATCCCACCATGACCCACCCCCCCATGACCCATCTTCCCATCCCCCCCATGACCCATCTTCCCATCCCACTATGACCCATCCCACCATGACCCATCCCCCCAATGACCCCCCATGACCCATCTTCCCATCCCACTATGACCCATCCCCCCCATGACCCATCCCCCCCATGAGCCATCTTCCCATCAGGACCCATCCCCCCATGAGCCATCTTCCCATCCCCCCATGAGATATCTTCCCATCCCCCCATGACCCATCCCCCCATCCCCCCCCCATGACCCATCTTCCCATGCCCCCCATGACCCATCCCACCATGACCCACCCCCCCCATGACCCATCCCCCCATGACCCATCTTCTCATCCCACCAGGACCCATCCCATCATGACCCATCCCGCCATGACCCATCCCCCATCCCACCATGACCCATCCCGCCATGACCCATCCCCCATCCCCCCATGACCCATCCCCCCATGACCCATCTTCTCATCCCCCCATGACCCATCCCACCATGACCCATCCCCCATCCCACCATGACCCATCCCGCCATGACCCATCCCGCCATGACCCATCCCCGCATCCCACCATGACCCATCCCCCATCCCGCCATGACCCATCCCACCATGACCCATCCCGCCATGACCCATCCCCGCATCCCACCATGACCCATCCCGCCATGACCCATCCCGCCATGACCCATCCCCGCATCCCACCATGACCCATCCCCCATCCCACCATGACCTATTGGGGACCTCACCAAGAAGGCCGTGACCAGGATGGGGACCTCACTGAGAAGGATGTGACCAGGATGGGGACCTCACTGAGAAGGATGTGACCAGGATGGGGACCTCACTGAGAAGGATGTGACCAGGATGGGGACCTCACCGAGAAGGTCGTGACCAGGATGGGGACCTCACCGAAAAAGGCAGTGCCCAGGATAGGGACCTCACCGAGAAGGTAGTGACCAGGATGGGGACCTCACCGAGAAGGTAGTGACCAGGATGGGGACCTCACCGAAAAGGTTGGACCAGGATGGGGACCTCACCGAAAAGGTTGGACCAGGATGGGGACCTCACCGAGAAGGTAGTGACCAGGATGGGGACCTCACCGAAAAGGTTGGACCAGGATGGGGACCTCACCGAAAAGGTTGGACCAGGATGGGGACCTCACCGAGAAGGTTGGACCAGGATGGGAACCTCACCGAAAAGGTTGGACCAGGATGGGTACCTCACCGAGAAGGTTGGACCAGGATGGGGACCTCACCGAGAAGGTTGGACCAGGATGGGGACCTCACCGAGAAGGTCGTGACCAGGATGGGGACCTCACCGAGAAGGTTGGACCAGGATGGGGACCTCACAGAGAAGGTCGTGACCAGGATTGGGACCTCACCGAGAAGGTCGTGCACAGGATGGGGACCTCACCGAGCATCATGGGAAATGTAGTTCCAAAACATCCCCGGGGGGCCGAGATTCCCCTTCACTGGCCTAGGTGGACCTGTTGAGGTTCCTCCATTGATACTTAGAAGGGGGGAGGGGAGGGGTTGACACAGATGCGCAGCCCCCCCAGGTTCTCCTTTATTCATATAGGAGATGTGGGGGGGAGGGAGACGTGGGCGGAGTGGAGGGGGGAGGGGTTGGATGAGATCAGCTGGAGATCTTCTTATCGGGAAAATGATGAGGAACGTTCTTCTTCATCATCATTCCTCCGATCGGAGCGATCCCAGCTCCTGGTTGGATGACTTGGAACAAAGTCCAAGGAGGAGACAGATAATCTTATCGGGGGAGGGGGAACGTCTCTGGTTATCCGAGGATCCCACAGTGCTCTCCATCCAGATTCTCCAATCACCCACCATGAACACCCCTCCCCCACCCCAAACACATACCAACCCCACCCAGAACACACCCCTTCCTACCCCCACTATGGACACACCCCCCCACCCCAAACACATACCAACCCCACCCAGAACACACCCCTTCCTACCCCCACTATGGACACACACCCCCACCCCAAACACATACCAACCCCACCCAGAACACACCCCTTCCTACCCCCACTATGGACACACCCCCCCACCCCAAACACATACCAACCCCACCCAGAACACACCCCTTCCCACCCCCACTATGGACACACCCCCCCACCCCAAACACATACCAACCCCACCCAGAACACACCCCTTCCTACCCCCACTATGGACACACCCCCCCACCCCAAACACATACCAACCCCACCCAGAACACACCCCTTCCTACCCCCACTATGGACACACCCCCCCACCCCAAACACATACCAACCCCACCCAGAACACACCCCTTCTCTCCCCCACTATGGACACCCCTCCCCCACCCCAAACACATACCAACCCCACCCAGAACACACCCCTTCCTACCCCCACTATGGACACACCCCCCCACCCCAAACACATACCAACCCCACCCAGAACACACCCCTTCCTACCCCCACCATGAACACCCCTCCCCCACCCCAAACACATACCAACCC
The DNA here is from genome assembly GCF_905171775.1 of Rana temporaria. Lineage (NCBI taxonomy): Eukaryota > Metazoa > Chordata > Amphibia > Anura > Ranidae > Rana > Rana temporaria. The sequence continues at coordinate 58,271 of NW_024404509.1, read as the reverse complement.
CACCCAGAACACACCCCTTCCTACCCCACTATGGACACACCCCCCCACCCCAAACACATACCAACCCCACCCAGAACACACCCCTTCCTACCCCCACTATGGACACACCCCCCCACCCCAAACACATACCAACCCCACCCAGAACACACCCCTTCCTACCCCCACTATGGACACACCCCCCCACCCCAAACACATACCAACCCCACCCAGAACACACCCCTTCCTACCCCCACTATGGACACACCCCCCCACCCCAAACACATACCAACCCCACCCAGAACACACCCCTTCCCACCCCCACTATGGACACCCCCCCCCCCCCCAACACAGGAACACGAATGGCGGTCCTGCTGGGAGCGGAGTGCCTCCACATACCTGACAAGGTGTACACAGCGCCCTCTGGTGGGGGATGAGGGCAGAGCCCCGTGGTGGGAGGAGCTGTGTCAGATGTCTGAGTTGTGGCTCCTCCCATCAGACTCCAGTGATCCCCGTGGCGATGGTGTGGGGGGCGGAGCCTCCACTCACCTTGTAGTTATAGTTGTCCTTCAGACTGATGGGGACGCCGTACAGGGGGCCTCGGACGGTCTCGTGTTGCAGTCTCTCCAGCTGCTCCTCACACTCGGGTAGGTAGTCGGTGAGGCAGTTCACCTGATGGGTCACTTCCAGAGCCTGCGCACAGAGAACACCAATCACTGACCCCGCCCCATCAAGACCACCATTCAATGCCAGAGCCGGGGGGAGAACTGCCCCCCCCCCATACAGAGAAGATTCTGGGGGCCCCCCATACAGAGAAGATTCTGGGGGCCCCCCGGTGCTCCCCCATCACTTACCCGCTTCATGTAGATGGAGAGAACCGTTTTCGGAGTCACCTCCCCCGTCTGCAACTTCTCAATCAGATCTGCCAATGGGAGGTCCAAGATGGTGAACGGATCATCTACAGGTTGCTGGGAGGAGAGAGAGACAGTGAGGGGGAGGGGCAATACTGGGGCTCCACCCACTTCATGTACAGACACCGGGAGGGGCAATACTGGGGCTCCACCCACTTCATGTACAGACACTGGGAGAGGCAATACTAGGGCTCCACCCACTTCATGTACAGACACCGGGAGGGGCAATACTGGGGCTCCACCCACTTCATGTACAGACACCGGGAGGGGCAATACTGGGGCTCCACCCACTTCATGTACAGACACTGGGAGAGGCAATACTAGGGCTCCACCCACTTCATGTACAGACACCGGGAGGGGCAATACTGGGGCTCCACCCACTTCATGTACAGACACCGGGAGGGGCAATACTAGGGCTCCACCCACTTCATGTACAGACACCGGGAGGGGCAATACTGGGGCTCCACCCACTTCATGTACAGACATAGGGGAGGTACCTGTCGGTGGAGGCGGGGAAGGGGACGATACCTGTTGCTGGAGGCGGGGCAGTGGGCGGTACCTGTCGGAGGCGGGGCAGGGGGCGGTACCTGTCGGTGGAGGCGGGGCAGGGGGTGGTACCTGTCGGTGGAGGCAGGGCAGTGCCTGTCGGTGGGGGCGGGGCAGGGGGCGGTGCCTGTCGGTGGAGGCAGGGAAGGGGTGGTACCTGTCGGTGGAGGCGGTACCTGTCGGTGGAGGCGGGGCAGGGGGCGGTACCTGTCGGTGGAGGCGGGGCAGGGGCGGTACCTGTCGGTGGAGGCGGGGCGGTACCTGTCGGTGGAGGCGGGGCAGGGGGCGGTACCTGTCGGTGGAGGCGGGGCAGGGGCGGCACCTGTCGGTGGAGGCGGGGCAGGGGGCGGCACCTGTCGGTGGAGGCGGGGCAGGGGGCGGTACCAGTCGGTGGAGGCGGTGCAGTGGGCGGTACCAGTTGTTGGAGGCGGGGAAGGGGCGGTACCTGTCGGTGGAGACGGGGCAGGGGGCGGCACCAGTCGGTGGAGGCGGGGCAGTGGGCGGTACCTGTTGTTGGAGGCGGGACAGGGGGCGGTACCTGTCGGTGGAGGCGGGGTAGGGGGCGGTACCTGTCGGTGGAGGAGGGCAGGGGGCGGTACCTGTCGGTGGAGGCGGGGCAGAAGGGGTACCTGTGGGTGGAGGCGGGGCAGGGGGCGGTACCTGTCGGTGGAGGAGGACAGGGGGCGGTACCTGTCGGTGGAGGCGGGGCAGGGGTCGGTACCAGTCGGTAGAGGCGGGGTAGGGGGCGGTACCTGTCGGTGGAGGAGGGCAGGGGGCGGTACCTGTCGGTGGAGGCGGGGCAGAAGGGGTACCTGTGGGTGGAGGCGGGGCAGGGGGCGGTACCTGTCGGTGGAGGAGGGCAGGGGGCGGTACCTGTCGGTGGAGGAGGGCAGGGGGCGGTTCCTGTCGGTGGAGGCGAGGCAGGGGGCGGTACCTGTCGGTAGAGGTGGGGCAGGGGCGGTTCCTGTCGGTAGAGGCGGGGCAGGGGGCGGTACCTGTCGGTGGAGGCGGGGCAGTACCTGTCGGTGGAGGCGGGGTAGGGGTGGTACTGGTCAGTGGAGGCGGGGCAGGGGGCGGTACCTGTCGGTGGAGGCGGGGCAGGGGTGGTACCTGTCGGTGGAGGCGGGGCAGGGGCGGTATCTGTCGGTGGAGGTGGGGCAGTACCTGTCGGTGGAGGCGGGGCAGGGGCGGTACCTGTCGGTGGAGGTGGGGCGGTACCTGTAGTTGGAGGCGGGGCAGGGTCGGTGCCTGTCGGTAGAGGCGGGGCAGGGGGCGGCACCTGTCGATGGAGGCAGGGAAGGGGGCGGTACCAGTCGGTGGAGGCGGGGCAGGGGGCGGCACCTGTCGATGGAGGCAGGGAAGGGGGCGGTACCAGTCGGTAGAGGCGGGGCAGGGGGCGGCACCTGTCGGTGGAGGCGGGGCAGGGGGCGTTACCTGTAGTTGGAGGCGGTCGGCCTGTATCTCCATCCTCTGGAGGTTTGTCTCTCTCCTCTGTCGGGCGATTTCTATCTTCTCCCGGATCTTCCTCTTCCTCATCCATCCCACCAGGAAGAACACCGCCCCGGCTCCTCCGAGCACCGCCAGCAGAACCCGCACAACCTCTGAGCGCCACTCCATGACTGACCGCTGGACTGGGAGGAGCCCGGAGACACCTGCTAAGCCGTCCCCGCCTCCCGTTCCGCCCTTACACTGATAGGCCCCGCCCCCTCCATAGACCGCTGGGACTCAGTGGGCTGTCAGTGCAGAAGGGGGCGGGACTCAGTGGGAGGAGTTGAAATGCCGCTATAACCCCTCCCCTTATAATGCTTCGGTGTTCTGAGAATCAGGGCGCCCCGCCTGTCGGTAGAGTGGGCGGTCCGGCTCCACGAATACGGCGGTGGGCGGGGCGTTTCACAAAAAGATGACGGGTGGGCGGGGCGGTCTACAGTACAATGGCGGGGGGGCGGAGCTGTCTCCGCTAAGATGGCGGTGGTTCTGTGGGCGGGCCCGGCGCGCTGACGTCACTTCCGTGCGGTGTCCTCTCGCTCGTCCTTCCTCACAGTCAGGCGGTGAAGATGGTTCTGGAGATGCAGAAAGTTCTGGCCGGAGAGCCCGAGGAGGAGGAAAAGGTGAGAGAGGGGGGGATGGAGGACAGGTGGGGGTCACATGTCCTTCATAGGGGGAGTCATTACATCATATTGTGACCCCCAATGAGGAGCATTGAGTCCTGGGGTCACCCAGAGAGGAAGTGAGGAGAAATCCTCCATCGGGGACACCGTGACGGTGACAACCGTCTATGAGGGGGATTCCTGGGGTGTCACCGGGACAGGAAGTGGCAGAAAATCCCCCCCAATAGAGAAAAGATGGGGGAGGGGAGTCGGTGTGACAGTGCGGTCTGCGCTTCTGCTGGAAGTCACTGATTGGCCAATAGATTTTGGAGGGGGGTGTCTGGGTGGGGGGGTCTCTCCGCCTATAATCTGTCAATGATGGTGGTGATTGGACGGGGCTGATAATAATATCTTTGTGTTCTTTTCCACAGGAGGAAGAGGAGGAGGAAGATATGGTGGTGAGTACCGGGGCCTCGGGTCACATGATCTCCAGGACAGAAGTGTGATGTCACTGCTGGGGGCGGAGCCTGCACATTACAGCCAATACCTATGAATGAGATCTCCTTCCCCCCCCCACCCCCTTTCCTACATGGAGATCTGACCCCCCCCCCATATATAGAGATCTCACCTACCCCACTGACCCCCCCCCCCCCCACCCATATAGAGATCTCACCTACCCCACTGACCCCCCCACCTATATAGAGATCTTCTCACCTACCCCACTGACCCCCCCACCCATATAGAGATTTCACCTACCCCACTGCCCCCCCCCCCCCCACCCATATAGAGATCTCACCTACCCCACTGACCCCCCCCCCCCACCCATATAGAGATTTCACCTACCCTACTGACCCCCCCACCCATATAGAGATCTTCTCTATATGGGGGTGGGGGAGTCAGTGGGGTAGGTGAGATCTTCTGACCACCCCCCCCACCCATATAGAGATCTTCTCACCTACCCTACTGACCCCCCCCCACCCATAGAGAACTTCTGACCCCCCCCCCACCTATATAGAGAGCTTCTCACCTACCCTACTGACCCCCCCATATAGAGATCTCACCTACCCCAATGACCCCCCCCCCCCCATCCATATAGAGATCTCACCTACCCCTTTGACCCCCCCACACCCATATAGAGATCTTCTCACCTACCCCACTGACCCCCCCCCCCCCCCCCATATAGAGATCTCACCTACCCGACTAAAGCTGCCCCCCCTCCCCACACACACAGAGAACAGACTGAGATCGGTGACATCGATCCCAACATGTCACGGAGTGGGGGGGATAAGAGGGGGAAACATTCACCAATACCGGGGGGGGAGAATAACTGTCTGGGTGACGACCTCTTTTACCAATCACATCTCTCTCTGGAGGTTTAGGGGGGAGCAGTGTGAAGGAGGTTCAGTCAGATTTTCCCATCACTTCCTGTGTGGGGGGGGGGATGGGATTGGTGACCCCAGAATAGGAGGTGTCCCCTCTTCCCTCAATGACCGCAGTGTCCGTCCCCCCCCCCCCAGGATCCGCTGGAGACGGTGAGAGCGCACTGCGAGCAGACGGAGAAATGTGCGAAGATTCGGGAACATCTGGAGATCTGTGAGACCCGAGTCAACTCCCGATCCAACACCCAGGAGGAGTGTGTGGAGGAATTGTTCGACTTTCTGCATGCCAGGGACCACTGTGTGAGTAATGGGGGAGGGGAGTGTAGTTTGCTGTGTGAGTGATGGCGGGCGGGGGGGGGGGGGGGTAAGTTTGCTGTGTGAGTGATGGCGGGGGGGGGGTAAGTTTGCTGTGTGAGTGATGGCGGGGGGGGGGGTAAGTTTGCCGTGTGAGTGATGGGGGGGGTAAGTTTGCCGTGTGAGTGATGGGGGGGGGAAGGTTGCCGTGTGAGTGATGGGGGGGGTAAGTTTGCCGTGTGAGTGATGGGGGGGGTAAGTTTGCCGTGTGAGTGATGGGGGGGGTAAGTTTGCCGTGTGAGTGATGGGGGGGGTAAGTTTGCCGTGTGAGTGATGGGGGGGGTAAGTTTGCCGTGTGAGTGATGGGGGGGGGTAAGTTTGCCGTGTGAGTGATGGGGGGGTAAGTTTGCCGTGTGAGTGATGGGGGGGGTAAGTTTGCCGTGTGAGTGATGGGGGGGGTAAGTTTGCCGTGTGAGTGATGGGGGGGGTAAGTTTGCCGTGTGAGTGATGGGGGGGGGAGTTTGCTGTGTGAGTGATGGGGGGGGGGGTAAGTTTGCTGTGTGAGTGATGGGGGGGGGGGTTAAGTTTGCTGTGTGAGTGATGGGGGGGGGGGGAGGAGGAGTTTGCTGTGTGAGTGATGGGGGGGGGGAGTTTGGCGTGTGAGTGATGGGGGGGGGGAGGAGTTTGCTGTGTGAGTGATGGGGGGGGGAGTTTGGCGTGTGAGTGATGGGGGGGGGGGTTTGCTGTGTGAGTGATGGGGGGGGGGGGTTAAGTTTGCTGTGTGAGTGATGGGGGAGTTTGCTGTGTGAGTGATGGGGGAGTTTGCTGTGTGAGTGATGGGGGGGGGAGTTTGGCGTGTGAGTGATGGGGGGGGAGTTTGCCGTGTGAGTGATGGGGGGGGAGTTTGCTGTGTGAGTGATGGGGGGGGGGGGGGGGGGTTAAGTTTGCTGTGTGAGTGATGGGGGAGTTTGCTGTGTGAGTGATGGGGGAGTTTGCTGTGTGAGTGATGGGGGAGTTTGCTGTGTGAGTGATGGGGGAGTTTGCTGTGTGAGTGATGGGGGGGGGAGTTTGCTGTGTGAGTGATGGGGGGGGGAGTTTGCCGTGTGAGTTATGGCGGGGAGAGGGGGGTAAGTTTGCTGTGTGAGTGATGGGGGGGTAGTTTGGGGTCGGTATGGTGGGGGAGGGGTATAGCTCTGGATTCTCACCCCCCCCCCCCTTTTTCTCTCTCAGGTCGCTCACAAGCTTTTCAAACAGCTGAAGTAAACGCTGCGCGATCGGTCATGTGGTCGGTTGTGTGATGACTCCTCCCACTCTCTGGCTCCCCCCCCAATCCCATGGATTGTGCCGTTTGTCTCCTGCCTGATTGTAGCCTCTGGGCTGCAATTGGTGAACATTGACTGTTCAGTGCTGAGGAGGCTCCGCCCCTCTTCAATAAACATGTGCTGTGATTGGTGGAATCTGTCAGTTTTCTTCTTTGGGTACTTTGGTGTGCTGGGTACACTGGAGGGGATGTTCATTGAGGGTCATAAGGTCAGAGTTCACAGGTAAAGCCAGATATCGGGGTGATAAATGGGGGGGCAGGGAAAAAAATCTCATATAATGGTGGGCGGGGGATCCAAGAGAGGATGGGACATGGGCGGACGTATAGAGTATTTAATGGAGGGGAAGTGTTGGGGGGGGGGGGGGGGTATAGAATATAACATTTAAAATGTTGGGGGAGGTATAGCAAATAATGGGGGGGGGGGGGGGGTTAAAGAATATAATACACAATGTGTGGTGGGGGTATAAAATATAATGGGGGGGAGGGGTATTGACTATAATACATAATGTGTGGGGTAATAGAATATATGTGGGGTATGGAATATATAATGTGGGGGGAGGGGTATAGAACGGGGGTCAGCAACCTGTATATCGAGATCTACCAGTAGAGGGCAGACAGGGGGCTGGTAGATGGTGGGAAGTATACAGGAAGTAGAGGGAATACAAAGAATGTGATTGGAAGGTGAGGTCTTTGGGGCGGGACCTATACAGGAAGTAGAAAGAATACAAAGAATGTGATTGGAAGGTAAGGTCTCCAGGGTGGGAAGTATACAGGAAGTAGAAGGAATACAAAGAATGTGATTGGGAGGTGAGGTCTCCGGGGCGGGAAGTATGCAGGAAGTAGAAGGAATACAAAGAATGTGATTGGGAGGTGAGGTCTCCTGGGCGGGAAGTATACAGGAAGTAGAAGGAATACAAAGAATGTGATTGGGAGGTGAGGTCTCTGGGGCAGAAAGTATACAGGAAGTGGGAAGAATACAAAGTATGTGATTGGGAGGTGAGGTCTCTGGGGCGGGAAGTATACAGGAAGTAGAAGGAATACAAACAATGTGATTAAAAGGTAAGGTCTCCGGGGCGGGAAGTATACAGAATACAAAGAATGTGATTGGAAGGTGAGGTTTCCGGGGTGGGAAGTATACAGGAAGTAGAAAGAATACAAAGAATGTGATTGAAAGGTAAGGTCTTTGGGGCGGGAAGTATACAGGAAGTAGAAAGAATGTAAATGAAAGGTAAGGTCTTTGGGGCGGGAAGTATACAGGAAGTAGAAAGAATACAAAGTATGTGATTGGAAGGTGAAGTCTCTGGGGTGGGAAGTAGAAGGAATACAAAGAATGTGATTGGAAGGTGAGGTCTTTGGGCCGGGACCTATACAGGAAGTAGAAAGAATGTGATTGAAAGGTAAGGTCTTTGGGGCGGGAGGTATACAGGAAGTAGAAAGAATACAAAGAATGTGATTGGAAGGTGAGGTTTCCGGGGCGGGAAGTATACAGGAAGTAGAAAGAATACAAAGAATGTGATTGAAAGGTAAGGTCTTTGGGGCGGGAAGTATACAGGAAGTAGAAAGAGTACAAAGAATGTGATTGGAAGGTGAGGTCTCCGGGGCGGGAAGTATACAGGAAGTAGAAATAATACAAAGAATGTGATTGGGAGGTGAGGTCTCCGGGGCGGGAAGTATACAGGAAGTAGAAAGAATACAAAGAATGTGATTGGAAGGTGAGGTCTTTGGGGCGGGACCTGTACAGGAAGTAGAAAGAATACAAAGAATGTGATTGAAAGGTAAGGTCTTTGGGGCGGGAAGTATACAGGAAGTAGAAAGAATGTGATTGGAAGGTGAGGTCTTTGGGGCGGGACCTATTCAGAAAGTAGAAAGAATACAAAGTATGTGATTGGGAGGTGAGGTCTCTGGGGCGGGAATTATACAGGAAGTAGAAAGAATGTGATTGAAAGGTAAGGTCTTTGGGGCGGGAGGTATACAGGAAGTAGAAAGAATACAAAGAATGTGATTGGAAGGTGAGGTTTCCGGGGCGGGAAGTATACAGGAAGTAGAAAGAATACAAAGAATGTGATTGAAAGGTAAGGTCTTTGGGGCGGGAAGTAGAAAGAGTACAAAGAATGTGATTGAAAGGTGAGGTCTTTGGGGCGGGAAGTATACAGGAAGTAGAAAGAGTACAAAGAATGTGATTGAAAGGTGAGGTCTTTGGGGCGGGAAGTATACAGGAAGTGGGAAGAATACAAAGAATGTGATTGGGAGGTGAGGTCTCCGGGGTGGGAAGTATACAGGAAGTAGAAGGAATACAAAGAATTTGATTGAAAGGTGAGGTCTTTGGGGCGGGACCTATACAGGAAGTAGAAGGAATACAAAGAATGTGATTGGGAGGTGAGGTCTTTGGGGTGGGAAGTATACAGGAAGTAGAAAGAATACAAAGTATGTGATTGGAAGGTGAGGTCTTTGGGGCGGGAAGTATAAAGGAAGTAGAAAGAATGTGATTGGGAGGTGAGGTCTCTGGGGCGGGAAGTATACAGGAAGTAGAAAGAATACAAAGAATGTGATTGGGAGGTGAGGTCTCTGGGGCGGGAAGTAGAAGGAAATAGAAGAATACAAAGTATGTGAAACCTACATTACTGTTGGGGGATATATTCCTCCCACATGTGAGGTGTTATAAATAGTAGAAGTGCTCCCCCTAGCTGTAGAGAGCACCTATCATCTGTGGAAGCCGAGGTCTCTCTACAGAGGTCTGACACAAACCCCTCCCCTTCTGCTGAATCACAGTTACAGCTCTCCAATCAGCAGGCAGTGTGATCTGTGACTCAGAAGGTGGTGTGTCAGACCTGCTTACACACAGGACAGGTCCTCTGTTTAGCTGTGGGGGGGCGTGACACACCTCCCGCCCCGCCCTCTGCTATCAGAGCACAGGTGACATTCGTGGGCGGTAACAAAAGTAGGCGGGTCTTTCACAGCCGATCAGGAGTCTGTCCATCCCCGCCGCTCCCATCTACTCAGTGTTGTCGTCCGAGGACAGGAAAGAGGAGGAGCCACCGCAGACTGTTCTTCCGAATCAGAGCTGTGACCCCGCCATTCCTGGGAACAATGGAGAGATCTGATTGGGCCTCAATGTGTCATATAATCCCCCCCCCCCTGGGGGAGGAGCCCACCGAACATTCTTGGATTTTGTTATTCTCGGGATGAGGATGACTCTGGAGACCAGAAAATACCCGGCCTGCGGGTGTTTCATCAGATTTGGCGACCCGTCAGAATGTGACGTTCCGTCGCTGCCATCTTGCTACACCCCGCACCCCTCCACAGTAAGGATACGGTGAGAAGGCGGCACGCGGACATCTTGTTACACCCACCGGAGTCTGGCATTTCACACTTTATTGTAACATATAGGGCCGGATTCTGAATCTGGCCCGCCGTATCTATGAATCAGGCGCATAGATATCCATTAGATCCGACAGGTGTAAGTCTCTTACGCCGTCGGATCTTAACTGCATTTTTTTTTTTGACCGCTAGGTGGCGCTTCCGTCGAATTCCGCATCGAGTATGCAAATTAGCTAGATACGCGAATTCCCGAACGTACGCGCGGCCGACGCAGTAAAGTTACGACGTTTACGTTAGGCTTTTCCCGGCGTATAGTTGCCCCTGCTATATGAGGCATAAGTGCGGCGTAACAATGTTAAGTATGGCCATTGTTCCCGCGTCGAAATTTGAAAAAGTTACGTCGTTTGCGCAAGTCGTCCGTGAATGGGGCTGGACGTCATTTACGTTCACGTCAAAACCAATGACGTCCTTGCGGCGTACTTTGGAGCAATGCACATCTAAACAGTCAAACGGACTTCTAAGTACATAAACTATGGCCCAGATTCTCGTCCAGCGGCGTAATTTTGTGCGGGCGTAACGTATCCGCTTTACGTTACGCCTCCGCAACTTAGACGGGCAGGTGCTGTATTCTCAACGGACGGCGCATGCGCTGTTCGGGAAAAACGTCAATCACGTCGGGTCACAGTAGATTTACATAAAACACGCCCCCCCTGATCCAAATTTGAATTAGGCGGCCTTACGCCGGCCGATTTACGCTACGCCGGCGCAACTTGCACCGTCCGTTGAGAATACAGCACCTGCCCGTCTAAGTTGCTGAGGCGTAACGTAAAGCGGATACGTTACGCCCGCACAAATTTACGCCGCTGGACGAGAATCTGGGCCATAGTTTATGTACTTAGAAGTCCGTCTGACTGTTTAGATGTTGAATTTTGAAAGCAGCGAACTTCAGATCGACAAACCTGTGAGATCGGCGCGTGAAGCCGCAGCTTTTAAAGTTCAACATGTAAACAGGAAGACGGAGTTCTAAGTCCGGTATAAACCATATAAAGTCACTTTACTGTAAAAAAAAACGTCTAAAATGTTAAAACTCCGGTGGCCGGGGCCGCCATCAGGAATTATGGGGCCCCTTACACTGCTTCAGGCATAGGCCCCCTGGAGCAGAGAACTGGAGGGGGGGGGGTGCTGCCACTAGTTGAGAAGCGGGGGGGGGGGGTGAATTGAGAAGCGGGGGGTGCCACAAATTGGGGGGGTTGCCCTGGGGACCTCTGGGCCCCCCTTTTTTTGTTATACATTTTATTTTTTAATCTTTCTTTTATATATATTTTTTTCTTTTTATTAAAGGGCCCCGGATGGCAAACCCCCCCCCCTTTTTTTTTTTTTGATAAAAAATATTTTTTATATATAAAAAAAAAGGGGGGGGGGGTTTGCCATCCGGGGCCCTTTAATAAAAAGAAAAAACAATATATAAAATAATTTTTTTTTTTTTAAATTATAAAAAAAATATATGATAAAGAAATATATATATATATATAAAAAAAATACCGTATTTATCGGCGTATACCGTGCACTTTTTTGCCCTGAAAAACAGGGCAAAATCGTGGGTGCGCGATATACGCCGTTACCCGCTTCCCGTGCTTTGTTCGAACCACTGCGCCGACATATACCGAGCGCAGTACACTCGGGTATAGTCAGGCAGGCTCGGCTCCTCTCGCGGTCACGTCGTGTGCGTCCTGTACGTCGTTTACGCGAGAGGAGCCGAGCCCGCCCGACTATACACGAGTGTACTCCGCTCGGTATATATGTCGGCACAGTGGTTCGAACAGAGCGCGGGTAGCGGGGATCGAGCGGGGATGGCCGCAGAAGGACGCCGGACCGGACAAGGCCGCCGCTGGACGACGGGCCGGACGCGATGGACGACGGGCAAGACACCGACGAGGGGCATCCAAACTGTAAGTATTTTTTTTTTTTTTGCAGGAAACTTCCTTCAAATTCGGGGGTGCGCGCTATACGCCGGGCCGCGTTATAGCCCGATAAATACGGTATATAAAAAAATTAATGGGGGTTGCCATCCGGGGGCCATGTGGACCTCTGGGCCCTTTAATAAAAACAAAAAAAATATATATTAAAAAAAAAAGGTTTTATTAAAAAAAAGGGGGGTTGCCATCCAGGGCCCCTGCGGACCTCCGGGGGCCCCTTACAGGTGTACTGCCTGTACCCCCCTGATGGCGGCCCTGCTGGTGGGTGTAACAAGATGTCTGCTTACCCCCTTCTCAGTGTATTCTTACAATGGAGGAGTGCGGGGTGTAGCAAGATGGCGGCGACGAAACGTAACTTCCGTAACATTTTCCTAACGGGTCGCCATATAACACCATTTCTGACGAAACAGCAGTGTTTCATCAGATTCGGCGACCCGTCAGAATGTGTAACGGAAGTGACGTTTAGTCGCCGCCATCTTGGTACACCCCGCACTCCTCCACAGTAAGGATACAGTAAGAAGGCGGCACGCGGACATCTTGTTACACCCGCCGGCATTTCACACTTTATTTTAACCGCTTCAGACCCGCACTATAGCCGAATGACGGCTACAGCGCGGACCTGAAAATCCAAGTGGACGTCAATTGACGTCCGCCCCTTTGTGCGTTCCCCGCGCGCGCTCCAGAGCGCGCAGTGGGGAAACTCTGTGTTGGCTGTGTCCCTTGGACACAGCCAATTACAGATCGCCGCGAACGGCCAATCAGAGTGGCCGTTTCGCGATGCGATCTGTGCGGCCAATGAGAGATGATCTCATATGTAAACATATGAGATCATCTCTCATTGCCGTTTTACACAGAGGCAGCAGTGCTGTCTCTGGAGAGGAGACCGATCTGTGTCTCTTGTACATAGAGACGCAGATCGGTCACCTCCCCCAGTCACCCCCCCCTCCACCTACAGTTAGAACACAATGCAGGGAATACATTTAACCCCTTCCTCACCCCCTAGTGTTAACCCCTTCAATGCCAGTCACATTTATACTGTAATTAGTGCATAT